>NC_056726.1:1848572356-1848719856 GCF_019279795.1 Protopterus annectens
TAGGATATATGACTTTACTACAGGCATTCCACACTACTGGCAACAAATGTGACATTTGGTTGGTGTACATATGTATAGTACATGTTAATGTTCATATGTTTCTGAGAGACATATGTATACATTTGCAAGTATACATATTTATGAATAGGACACATACTTGACAACTACTTATATGCATGTATGTGTGATGTGTAGCTATGCGAATATAAGTATGTACATTTATAGATATATGACTACATATCTGGGGTTATACATGCCCATGTATATGAACACCCGCATCTGGGAGGGACCTGTACCATTTGTATACAGGGGTTGTGTGCATCATTATGACATGGAACCTGGACAGGATATACAATTTGTGGACGTGTACTATTTGGAAGATGGCTATGGGGAAGCTTCTTGGGAACATGTGAAAGGTATATATACCCGATAATGCACGTGGGGAGACATGCATCACGTTCAGGTGTTGAATCCCAGGTCGTAGGTTCTGCAGGACCAGGTGGAGTCTGAGCAGGATTGTGGACAAGTACTGCTAATCCGACTTGTGTCTGGATGTCAATGGGGGTGGGAATCGTGTTGTGCCACCATGTCTAATCTTGAGAACAGACACATCCCACGAGGGATGTCCAAAAATTGTGAACACAATTGACACCATTCTTTTGGCTATTTAAAAATGAGGGAGGGTTATACATGCATGGGATACCTAGTTTGCAGGCCTGGGACTGCTTAGGGTGAGATGGCCTACTAGATGTGGGTAGGGGGCACTATGTGCAGATATATCTGGCCCAAGCTAGCAGCCCAAGTATGGGTGGTTTTGGTGGACATTCAGCAAGGGGGGGTGTGCTGTGGAGGGGACGATGGGTATTCAGTTATGTATCCAGGTGTGTAGCGGTTGGATGGCTCAGTTCAGGCCAGACCATTATGTGGTGTGAGCCAGTACTGTTTCTGTACATGTGTATTGTACATTTTAATGTTCATATGTTTGTGGGATTGTGTTCTGCAATATGACCTGACAGGGTGTATTCGGGATGTGAATTTATGTTCATTAGTTTCCTTTTGAATTTTGCCCATCATTTTATATAGGCAAAACAGAAAGAAAGCTGAAGCAGAGAATTTATGAGCACCAATATAATATTCAAAAGGGAATTCTGACAAATGCCCTGGCTAAGCACATAGCCGAGAATCCAACACATAAGTTTGCCTTTAGAGTAATTCAGAAAGTTGAACCTAATCTAAGAGGGGGGCCATGGGAATTAAGATTAGAGGAATGTGAACTTATGTGGCAAATTCGGACATAAGCACATACACCCCCTGGGCTGAATAATATGCTTCTATAAAATGTATATTGAAGTTAAAAGCACTTTCTAGATAAAATGTTAACTTAAAGCATATGTTTTGAATCTAATACGTTGTCGCCTCAAAGTAAGACGCTGTCCGGTTTGATTCTCAGCTAGAGCGTCTTCTGCGAGGAGACATGCGTGAATGGGCATAGCTTCGTTGAAGGTTGTTCATCAGGACTGGTAACTCGGCAAGTAAAAATCAACTACCAATCATTAGCGGACCGGAGTTCTGCTGTGGCGACCCCTAACCGAGAAAAGCCGAAAGACACAACAACAACAACAACAACAACAACTTTCGCTATTAAGTTAATTAGATTAGTATAGGTTATATTTATACACAAACTGATGTTTATCGTATCTAACTTACATTTTTTAGATATTTAATTATTTATTCAAGTCATGGATTTATATGGTATTTATATAATGAAAGATAGTTTGGGTCCTTTAGAGGTGCCTATCATTTTGTCTGATTTTTCTGATTTTTCGATATTTAGATTGAATATAAAAATGCAAACAAAAAGTTTTTGTAATAGTAAGTATTTTTTGATTTTATAATATTTATTAGGGGTTTTTAATAACATGTAAAAACAAGTTTTTTATACTGTTGCCATAGCTTCTAAGGCATTGCAATAAATTGTAAGTCAGGAAGCAAGGGCACTTTAAATATGAAGAAGTTTAAACTAATGGTTCAATCAAGGATTTAACTGTTTATTTGTTTGATTATGATGAATGTGAGTATAAAATGGAAGTTTTTATGGCTGGTGAGTTGTCTGATGAAGTTGGGGCATGTGCCTCGAAGAAAGCGCTTACAATAAATTGGTCTTTGTGAAGTATAAAGCAGCTAACTTGCTTTTTTGTTGTTTTTTTCCTTTTGGATTCTCCCACTGCACCCTCGTACACCTCCACTTCACCTATTGTACATCCGACCCAGTCTCCCCTTGGTGGATTATTACATTACCCATCACCCCCGCCCCCAAAATCCACATACACACCATCCATCCCTTCTCTGGTTGTTAGCCCATGGCACAGACAGCAGTACACATTGCCTACTCTACATATCTCTGGTACCATTATAGTTTTGAGGCCAACCCTAGCATATTTGGTCTTCCACATGCTGTACTTCACGCACATAGGTACACGCAAATACTTATCTTTCATGACATGGTAGGTTGACCCAGGTTATACCCATTCATTTTTGGGCTGTCCAGACGCTAGGCTTAGCAAAGGGCAGCGGCGTGCAAACACTCTGCGTTTTGCTTTCACTTGGTATAAAAATCAACACTGCAATGAAATACAGACACGGGGTTTTAAATGTCATTGTTCAAGGGACGGGAGCTCAACATTCAGCTATGTGCTTGAGTGTTTACTGCTGTGATTTTATTTTGGTGTTCGCGGAACTCTCTTGTATGCTTTGCATGCATTTCAGTATCCACGGACACTGACAGGGGTGATTACTATTAGAGGCAGACTGTACTAGTCAGCATTTTAGGTTGCGCGACTGTAGCCGACATGTTCACACCTCCATGCAACGCTTAAACATGCCCCCTGCACTCGTGCGCATTTCCTGTGCACGTGGATGGTGCGGCAGCGCACCTTCATTAATATGCATATGGTACTGCTGCGCCATCTCTACACCGCACACTCGGCGCAAGGCTAATGCCGTCCTTGCGCCGAGCTTCATGAATCCCGGGGAAAGTCTTTGGATGTGTTCTTCCAAGCAGTAACAGAAGCATTTATAGACTCAGTAGAAGCTTTCCTTATAAAAATGCTGAACCATATCAAGTGCCTTCTTGACCCACAATAATTCTTGACCTCTTCTTTAAGAGTTGCTATTTAGTCTTTTTCATCCTACTGAAAAGAAGTATTAAATACCCTCAATGTATCTTCCCCAGTTGAAATGTGGCATACTATACTTTTTCAGACTTCTCAGCTATACTTCTTGAGGTGAACAGTAAATCAAATTTCTAGGTTCTGACCATCTAGTTTACTGTTAGGTTGTTTTGCATAAACAAGAATTCCTGGTGACTGCATCTGGATTCTTCTTCCAGTGAGAATTATACTTCTGTTCTTTCAAACACATAAACTGTTAAAAACAAATAGATTTCTTCAATTCTGCAGATATTTCTCTAGTTCTGAAAAACATAGCATGCCAATGTTTGTCAAAATTCTCAGTTTAGAAAAGAGACAGCAACACTGGACTTATAGATTCAAAGGTTAATAGGTGGTTACTAGGCTATCAGCCTATGAACTATTTTAAGCCTAGCCAAGCTTACCCCAAATTTAATGAAATATTGCTGATGTGTCAATACCCCACAGAATTTTACAGTTACAAAATAGGCTTGTACACACCAAGTGTTGACAGGTTGCCTCTGTCCATTTGGGGCATAGGTGCAAAACCAGGTGTAAATTTGTGATTTCCTATCCACAGAACCAAGTTACATATGAACAAGGTTAGGGATGAGCTTTGCTTCACATGAATGGGTAGCCTATTCCAGAGAAGGGGTAATCTTTCAGACACATATCTGTCCATCCGACATTTCCTGTGTATGTTGCAGACAAGGTTTAGGTCCTTTGAACAAGTATTTCTAATACTCTCTGCTTTGCAAATGTGCAACAAGTCCATCAGTGTGGGATCAGAGGATGCCTTGTAGGCTAGTTACTTCTAATTTGCATGAAACATTTATTCAAAATGGACTTCTAAAGAATGTATAACACATAACGTGTATCAAGGCATTAGCATTTAAAGCTATAGAACCTATATACCATAGTTGAGATCACTACATTAAACAGTTACACCAGAAGAAGGAAGGTATGTCACACAACCTGTATCAAAGTATTAACATTTAAAGCTAATAACATCAGATACTGTAGCTAATGTCACTACAGTGATTAAACAGTTACACAGAAGAAGGAATGTGCGCCACATGACTTGCATTAAGGCATTATCATTTAAAGCTAGAGACCCCATATACCATAACTGAGGTCACTACACTGATTAAAGCTATAGACCCTATACACTCTAGCTGAGGTCACTACAATGATTAAAGAGTTACATTGTGGCAAGACTGTAGGGTTAGATGATTTCCAGCCAGAAATTGACAATGTCGGGGTATTGCATTTATTTGCCTTTCATTGCTGGAACATGTGAATAATATCACAGGAGTGACCAGCTGTGATAGCCTCTGTTTTCAGAAAGAGGGGCTTGAGGGTATGTTCCAGTTATAAATGGCTCATGCTCCCCAACTCACAACCAAAAAATCCTATACTGGGATACTAGAAAGGAGACCTAATCTGGTAGCTGAATCTATTCTTTCATAAGCTGCAATGCAGATTCCATTTGGCTGAGTAATAGCAGATCAACGTTGACCGTGAGCAGATATTAAACAGGTCGTAGGCATTTATTTGAACTTCCTATTTGTGCTTGGTGTTCCTGAAAAAGGCATGTTGTCATGTAGATGGACTAACTTGTGGGTTGTCCTACTGCAGTACAGGTCTCAATGACTGCTACTGCGGCATGTTATAAAGTCCGTGTTTAAAGAGCAAAGGATGTGTCTGCTTTCTCAAAGTTAAGTAGAATATGTTCAAGGTGGATGTAGGACACTGACAAGGGCATGTCTTATCTTCCCTCTTCTTGACTGGCATTGGGAGGATAAGAGAATATCCAGCTTGGGGACATGAAAGGTGCATTCTGTGTCTTTAGATGTTGTTGCCGTCTTTGACTCAAATGACTGCAGGCTGTGAAGTGTTTGTAAGGAGAATCAGTAATGCCAAAACAAAAGTCATAGTTCTCCATGAAAAGAGAATCATTTCTCTCTACAGGTGAAGATGAAAAGCTACTTTAACTAGAAGATTTAAGTAAGTTGTGGCTTCATTCATGAGTCAGGATAGAGGAGATTGGGAGATTGCCGGTGCACCGGTACACTAGCAGCAGTACTGCAGGTGTTACAGTAGAATTTGCTGGTGAAATTCGAGTCACAGAATGAAAGTGCAGTCTTACAGGTCAGTGTCATCATGTGTTTTGGGTGGTTGCTGGATAGATGACATAACAGATACAAGTAGAAGAATGTAAGTTCCTTTGAAAGAACTCTGAGCTCATTGTCTATTGCAGAATGGAAAGCTCATCATAGTGGACAGCCTTGAAATGGTTCTGCTATTCCTCAAGGTGCACTGCAGTTAGTTGAGATGGTTTGTGAACTAGTGAGGACACCCCATGTGTTCCTCTCATGGACTGTGTTCCAGTCAGAACCAATAGGAAGAGGTTCAAGGACAGACTGAGGGCATACTGTAGGGATTCTATCTCTCAGTTCACCTACCATCTCCTGGGGCCCCACAGAATGAGCTGCAGATTACAGCTTAGGAAATAAAAGTCAATCCAGCATGTAGTGCTTATCACATCTGCTGTCTTCACCAGTACAAGAGGCATAGAAAGGGATAAATGAATGGAAGAATGCCTGGAAGGCTTCTTGCAACACATTCATTGCATGTCCCGTGAGCATCTCCAAGGAAACTGACACAACAAAAGTGTCTATAAGAGTTCATTTCAAGCTGGCAATCAAAACAACATCATGTTCATAAGAAGTGTATTTTTATTTTATTTCATTCTATTTTTTTTCATTGCTAACCATGTAAATCCACTAGGCACACATGCTTCTTTTTAGGGGTTACCCAGGAGTACTGCCTAGTTAAGTGATTTATTTAAAGTTACGCAGTAGACAATGGGAGACTGAGGGAATCAAACCCAAGACAATGGGATAAAGTTCATTATCAGCACAAAGCCTTTATCCACTGTGTCCATATGCGAGAAAACCCTTTATAATTATTATTTATTTCATATTTCATTATTCTGCATAATACAGATGATATATTATAGGTGAGTGCTTTATTTTCTCTTGCAAATAATTGATGCACTTAGGTTTCCACAATGCTTAGCCATGTGTTTCTCGTTATTCTGGTGACAGTATACAATAAAAATGTATGGCCAAACCTCATGCCCAATTGTCTTATACTTGATGACTTCACAGTGAATTGCAAAAGTTGCTATATGTATCTGACAAATGATGACTACACAAGTTGACATTATCAGTGCTAATGTGAGCATAAATAAGGTGTTTATTTTCTGAAGTCCATGTGTTTTCACACAACCTAGAAGTTCATGCTATTTGAAGAGTAGCTTGCCCTCTTCCAAGGTGACAGGATTAAAAGAGAAGATGACACTAATATCTTCACAGTTTTGAGAAGCTTGAGAGGATTCAGGAAGGTCTTTCCCTGGAGCATTATCAGCTGTCATTGGAAGAATATCAACATCAATTAGATGAATTATTAATTTGAAAATATATGTGATTGTTATACTATACTGAATTATCATTTTTGGGTGGGGAGTCCCACACCTGCCATGGTCATCAAGCCTGTTACTCAGATATCTAGTATACCAGATGATGCCTCAAGGGGTGAAAACACAACAAGCATTCATTCTCCTAGGAAGTGAGAGTCAGGTGTTGGAGTATTGTCATCTGACAGGAGGGTGAGGATTTTTTGTTTGTGATCCTAACTCCACCCACCCAACAGCTTGCTTTTTATTCTCTTGTTTGATTATCAGAAGGTACATGCAACCTGCCACACATGCTAAGTCTCCCCGCTGAGAGATGCACCACTTTGCAGTGTGTTACCTACTAGGCTCCCTATTATGGTAGGAGATACACCTGTACTCCTGCACAAATCACCAGTGCATTGAGGTTGCCATCACTGTCCTTCAGGATGGACAAACTGACATCCCCTGCCAGTATTCACTCCTATCCACCTCCCAAGTCTCTCTCCACTCCTCTGTGCTACTTATCAAACATGAATCATCTAGGGCACAGTCAGGGCTTTGTTCTTCTAATTTTTGGAGCAAGACCCATTTTTTTTGTTAAGTAATAGTTCAGATGTTACATGCTGCTTGCATGATATGACTGTAATTAATACTCAATAAATGGGTAAAGTATGTTTTGTAAATGTATGTGCTTATGTGTTATGTATTATTCTTTATAAATATTTCAACTCTGATTCAAAATGGGACCATAAAAGGGTAATTAGTCTTGTTTGTGGTGATCTGGACATCAAGAAATTGAGATGGAGTGTCCTAAGGAATCTGTCATGAGGAGATGATATCCTTGACAGCTTCTGATACTTTCCCACAGTAGGTCTGAAGACATGATAGGCACTATAACCAGGAACTAGCCCGCCTGTTTGTCTTCAATTGTAAACCAAGATGAGTGACATGGTGTCAGAATGGGATCCAGAAACAAGACCAGGAGGCACTCAGTTAATGGTGGAGGAATATGGAGGAATGGATCATCCCTACTGCACCTATAACTTGCAAAACAGGTCAGAAATGGATTTCAGGCATCAAAACTTGCTTAAATGATTTCTTACTCAGAAAGTATAAAACGGAGCACTCAGAAAGCTCAAAGCAAATTTCTAATTAAGCAAAATGTCCAAAACTGAGACATATTGATAAAAATGTTCAAAATAATTATAAAAATGTTTGAAATAAAGTTTGAATTGCATAAATTGTATAAAATAAGGAAAAAGACTGCATTTTCTTGCTATCTGCTACTTTTTCACATTAATTAAAGCTATCAGAAGTGTACAGAATGTTTGCAAGTTTGTACAGTATTACAGTGCATTTATTTCACAAATTACAGCCATTTCAAAGCATATTTCACAAAGTACAGTATTTCAAAGAGTTTATTGCGCATTGAATGTTATTACAAGCACTGGCTGTGTGTGCATGTTTGCACATAATTACAAGAGCCATATTTTCATGTTTATATCAAAATATCTAAACATGAAAATATCAAACATTCAGAACAGCAAATTTTTTCCCATGGAAAAAATTTGCTGCTCCGAAACACATACACACAACACAAGCACATCAAACAAACAGCAACCACACACATACACTTAAATTCCTACATCTAACGCTACACTAAACTAAACATATACTACTATCTACCCACTTACCTTAACCCAAACCCTAACCCTAAGGTCCGTCACTATCGTACACTCACCTAACCCGCACCCTAACCCTAACTCACTTAAACCGCCCCTAACCCTAAAGCCTGTCACTATCACACACATGCCTAACCCGCGCCCTAATATTAACTCACTTAACCCGCCCCTAACCCTAACGTACAAACAATCGCACACTTACCTAAACCCAACCCATAACTTTCCACTACAGTGCTAAGAATAACGAAGCCACAGAAACAGCCAACTGAATTCTTTCACGAGGAAAGAATTTGCTATTCTGCAACTTCGCTATTCTTAGCGTTCGCTGAATAGTGTTCAATATCAAAACATTCAAAGTTTTAATACTTCAATGTCCTGATATAGAGCCATATTTTCAGTGTGTTTGGGCATACTTTGTTGGCATGGCTGAAGGATTTCGAAAACCAGGTCCACTTGTCTTTGATAATAACATTGCACAGAATTGGAGAGTGTTTGAGCAAGAGTATGATATGTTCATACAAGCTGCATTTTCTGATAAAGATGACAGTAGAAAGGCATTTATTATGCTTAATTTATCTGGTTCAGAAGCCATAGAAAGAGAGTATTCATTTGTGTATGCACCTGCTGTATTTGCAGGGGGGGTGTCATATAGTGGTACTGATAGAGACAAGGGAAGACCCTGAGTGCTTAAAATGTAAATTTAGACAAATGTGTAACCCACAAACTAATATTGCAATGGGAAGGCACTTATTCTACAGAAAAGATCAAAAGCCTGCTGAAACTTTTGCAGCATATATAAATGATTTGAGAAATAAAGCCAAAACATGCAGATTTGGTGATTTAAGGGATAAGTTGATAAAAGACAGACTTGTGTGTGGTAAGATGATGCTGTGGGAAAGATTTTGCTTCGTGACAATGATTTAACTTGGAATAAACCCATTGAGATTTGTCAGATATATGGGCTCACAGAAAAGCACTCAAATATGCTTACAAATGAGAAATGCATGCTTCCAGTATCTTCTAGTGCTGATGTTGATAGTATGCAGTATGAGGTTAAAAGAAACAGGCCCCATCATATGGCAGCAACTGTGAGCCCTGCAACAGACCATGAGAAACCCTGTAGCTTTCTGCCAAATTGCAGAGTGCACACAGTGTCAGTGAAGCACAAGGGTGAGTCAGCAAACTCAAGGCATGTTCCCTCACCTAGCCTCATAGTCAACTGTCGTAATTGTGGTGGTAATCATGTGTCTAAAAGAGAAAATTGCTTACCTTTTGGTCAGCAATGCCACAGAAGTAAAAAGTAGAATCATTCCCAAATATTTTGTAAATCAAAAGAGGCTCATTATTTTATTAAAAGAGAACATTCAAAGAAACAAATTGATCAATTAGAAAGCTGTGACCATACGTTTTATGTTGATGGTGTGTCTGTGCTTAATGGAACAGTCAATGCAGTAGCTTTATGGGTAAAGCATGAAGTATTTTGTAAGTCCGGATAAATGGGTCTTCTATAGAGCTCAAAGATGACGCAGGTTCAAAGTGCAATGTTATGTCAGCAGAAACATTTGCTAGAGTATGTGCTGGTGAGAAGCTTGATTGGGCAAAGTGTGCAAAGCTTGTTGCTTATGGTGGTGAAGAAATTCAAACCGAAGGTTCAGTAATGCTTTCATGTTACTCTGATGGAAACAGCTGTGACTTGCAATTTTACATGGTTAAAAGGCATGTGCAGTTATTATTAGGCCTCAGAAACAGTTTGAAAATGATAATGCTTTCATTTAACAAGGAAGTCCACCATGTTACCTTGAAAGACTACTGTTCTAATTTCGCCCAGTCTTTTTTTTTCCCATCTATGCTGATCTTTTCAAAGACAAACTAGGCAAACTCCCAGTTGTATACTCCATAAAGTTAGACCATGAAGTCAGCCCTGTTGTCAGACCAGCCCAGAAAGTTCCAGTAGCTTTGCAGAACAGAGTTAAAGCTGAGCAAGATAAAATGGTGCAGCAAGATGTAATTTGTCCAGTAGATGAACCTACAGAATGTGTATCTTCCATGGTAGTAGCTCATAAGAAAAGCTCAGATGATATCAGAATATGTATTGACCCACAAGATTTGAACAAAGCACTGAAAAGATCTCATCTTCCAATGCATACAGTTGAAGAAGTCACTGCTGTTATGCCAAATGCCACTGTTTTTTCTGTCTCGGATGCAAAGAGTTCATTTTGGCCAATTTTGCTTGAATGAAAATTTTCATTGCTAACCACTTTCTATACTCCTTTTGGCAGATACAGATTTTTGTGAATGCCATTTGGGATAAATTCTGCCAGGGAACTCTTCCAGCATGTAATGGAGGAAATATTTTCTTGGTATCTGTGTGCTATCATAGTAGATGATATTCTAGTAGGAGGTAATGGTGAAGCTGAGCATGACAGAAACCTCAAGAAAGTTCTGGAAAGGGCATGTGAAGTGAATCTTAAGCTGAATCCTCAGAAGTGCAAATTCAGTCTATGAGAAGTTACTTATGTTGGTCATTATTTACCAGTTCAGGCTTACGACCAGATCCTTCAAAGGAAACAGCAATTCATGAGATGCCAGCTCCAGACAATGTTCAAGCCCTACGTTTTCTTGGCATGGTTAACTACCTAGGCAAGTTCATTCCAAACTTTAGCCAACTTTCAGTACTGCTTAGAGAGCTGACACACAAAGATGTATCTTGGTCATGAACAACGCTAAAGAGCATTTGATATCCTAAAATAGAAAATTGCCAGTCCACTAACTCTCAGATACTATGATGTTCACACACCAGTTACTCTTTCTTGTGATGCTTCGAAGTTTGATCTTGGTGCAGTCATTCTTCAAGAGGGTAGATCAGTAGTGTATGCATCCAGAACTCTAACCCAAACTGAAATGCAGTATGCGCAGACAGAGAAAGAACTCTTGGCAATTGTGTTCGCATGTTCGAAATTCCATGATTATATTTATGGTAGACCTATCTAAATTGAAACAGATAACCAACCTCTAGTCACTATTTTGAGAAAGCCTATGCGTACAGCTTGTGTCAGATTACAACGCACGATGTTGAAATTGTAAAAGTGTAATTTCAATCTTGTCCACACAAAAGGCAAACTTCTTTATATTGCTGATACATTATCCAGATCGACCCAGAAATACCACTGAACAGCATGAAAATGAGAACCTTGATTTTGAAGTCATGGAAGTGAGAACTTTTTCTTTCACATGTCTTAATGAGCTTAGATGTCATACAGCCTCGGATCCAGTTCTTCAGAAACTCAACTACTTTATCAGTCGATGATGGCCATCAACGCAATCTTGCTTACCAGTTGACCTGCAACCTTATTTTCTTTAGAGAGATGAGATTTTGTTTGACAATGGTATCATCATGAAAGGTCCAAAAGTAATTGTTCCAAAATCCTTGCAACAAGAGTATATTACTGTTTTGCATCATGGCCACCCAGGAACTAATTCTACCAAAAAAAGGGCAACAGAACTAGTATTTTGGCCTTCTGTGTAAAAGGACATTGAGCAAGTACTTTCATCTTGTTCTGTATGTAATAGTAGTAAGCCACATTAAAAGAAAGAACCACTTCAGCTAAACCAGCTTCCTGAACTACCTTGGTCGACAGTAGCTATGGATATTTTTGAATGGAATGGTCAACATTACTTGGTGTTAGTAGACTCTTATTCTAATTGGTTTAAGATTGACCTACTTCCTAATCTAACGTCCAGTACTGTCATTACTAAGTTAAAGTATCATTTTGCAGTTCATGGTAGTCTGCACAAAGTTATTTCTGACAATGGTAGACAGTTTACAAGCCAGCAGTTCAAAATATTTGCTGTTGAGTGGGATTTCACTCTTGTTACAAGTAGCCCTGAGTACCTGCAGTCAAATGCTTTGGCAGAACATGCAGTTCAAAGTGTGAAACAGTTACTAGAGAAGTCGAAACGAGACAATAGCAATATTTTCTTGAATCTGTTGAATCTCAGAAATATTCCTCATGATAAACATCTTGGTTCACCTGCACAGAGACTTTTGTTGAGACAAACCAGAACCACATTACCCATCAGCAATAATCTATTGGTTCCATGCATCAAGAACAACAGATTGGTGAAAGCCCATCTGTTGAAGAAGCACTTATCTCAGAAGTTCTATTATGATAAGACTAGCCAACCACTCAATCCATTACCAGAAGGGGTAGATAGTGAGGATGCAGATGTCCAAAGGTTTTGATCAGATTGCAGTCATGAAAAGGGTATGTCCAGAGCCGAGATCATACATTGTGGAATCACAAGGAGTAGAGTTTAGGCGGAATCAGAAACATTTGGTCCAAGCCTGTATTGCAGTATCATACCTGCTAGAAAGACTCTAAATCTGAAAGTGAGTTATCCAGCATTCCATTTCCAGAGGACATTCCAGTAAATATCCCTGTCCCTGAGATGAATTCCGAAACTCCAGAAACAGACTATTCACCAATAACTGTTCCTGCTGTTAAACTCAGTTCTGATTGCTATATCACTAGATCAGTTTGCATTTCCAGACCATGTTCCAGATACACAGCAACTTGGACATGAATGTTGTGTTTATTTCTTAGTGTCTGTATAATTGCATGTCTTTTTCAAATGTCATTTTATTGTGGTCAATTCAATAAATATGAAGGATCTAAATCAGTATGTATGTATGTATACCTTTAAGAAGCTTTCCATGGGCTTGCACAAGTCAATAAATACTGAGCACATGTGAGCCTGACTGCCATTTTGTAGTTAGCTGTTGAGATGTAAGCATGCATGTCTGTGTAGTCTGTCAGTTAATCAGTTTGTTTATAGTTTATACTGCTGCTTTCCATCCTGATGTGTTTCTGTTTAATAAAGCATATAAGCAAACTACCCCACCTGTTCTTCATTATTTGTAAGCCAAGACGAGTGGCACTACTTAAATATACCAATTTCGATAAATCGCACTTACACGGAAGTGAAGGGAATTTTTCCCTACAGTGATCTCCAGGCAAATGGTTTGATGTTCTAAAAAAAACAATGTTTTCATCTTGGTGATCCTAGGTAATGCTCATAATTCATTCTTCTGGTAATAAGCCAGATGGTTGCACATTAGTGATTGAACAAATGAGTCTGAATTACTAGTACTTCAGATACAAGCATGATACCCATGGAGTCTTTACATGAGAAAGATCAGATTCTTCTCAATCAGGAAAATATTTAGAGAGTGCATTTCTCATCTCCTTAGTTCTAGGAAGCCTTTTATTTTCTAATATTATGAAGTGTAACTTTCTTTGATTCATCATTTTTGGGGAACATATTCACATTTTGGGGCACAGACTATCCTTGCCACAGCATAATTAAACATTTGACTCAAACTAAACCCAAAACTATTTATCTCATATTTAGCCTTATTTTACTTAAGCTCACATACGGACCCAGAGCAGCACAAGCGCCTCTTCCTTCAGTCTTATCACCTTCTGACCTCCTCTTGCTACGCACCATTATTTTCTACATCATACACTGCAGTAGTCAGTGTTAATCTGAATTATGTATTGTTCTTTTCTAATTGTTTTCTTGTTTTGAACAAAAGTCATCTGTTTTCATTTTTAACTTGGTCTGGGACTTTAATTTTAAGGTATCCCTCACAGTAGAAGGAAAATTGTGAGTTGCTTTAGGATCTGAGCCTCTTTTATTTCATTTCTACTGTTTTTTTACCATTTGTATTTTACTTGGTCTGGGGGCCTTAGTCTTGTAGTATAACTCACAATAGTGAAAGAATTGTGAATTGATGCAAGCTCTGAGCCTTATTTATTACATTTCTACTGCATTTTTACTGTTGCATTTTACTTGGTCTTGGTTCTTCAGACTTGTAGTATCACTCAACAATAACAGAATTATGAATTGCTGCAGGATCAGAGTCCTCGCATTTCTACTATATGTTTTCTGCTTGCATTTTACTTAGTCTGGGAATTTTAGTCTTGTGTATTAATCACAATAATGCTGATACTGTGAATTGCTGCAGGAGCTAAGCCTTATGCATACACTTACACTGCATTTTTACTGTTTTCTGATTGGATTCCTGTCTAACTCATCTCCTATAAACTGTACTGAGCTTATGTACTAGTTGTTTGGCAACGTCCTGTATAGACACAGGCATCTAGAGTTGTAATTTTCCATATAAAGCTTCCTCTGCTATTTTCGCAAGTATCTGGATTAGTGTAGAGCAGATACTTCACCCACTGAAAAGCATTACCTCAAGTGTTGTTTTTGATAAATGCTCCCCCAAGCCCGATTCCAAACCCTGATTGCACCACCCCTCATAGATCAGAAAAAGATTTTTCTGATGAAGTCTGGGTAGTACCTCAGACAAAAAGCGCTTAAAATAAAAGTTCAGTTCTGGCATATTTTGCCATTTATTGCCATTTTGTTTGTTTTACCAGTTTACTTTGTGTGTTATTTGGTTATATCTCACAATGTCTCAGCCTCTAAGCCCTTAAAGCAAACTGCCGCACAAATCATTATATTGATTATTGGAGACTCTGTTGTGAGAGACACTGATGCCCTCCCTCACCAGGCTGAGCAAGGAAGCAGTCACAGTCAGTTGCCTATCAGGGGAAAGATTCCACCAGATCACACATGCACTCAGGATGCCAATGTGGGTATTAATGACCTGAGATGTAACTTCCTGGACTATATGACAAGAGACATGATAGAGCTTTCAGATTATGTGCCCCATATCCTTGCTAGATATAGGTTCCAGTCTATGACACACAATAACTGTTGCAGAAAAGAGAAAAATCCTAGGATGAAAAAAAACTCCCTTACCAGCCTCAGTAAGAAGCTGAGATCCCTCATAAAATCCTCCAAGGCTAGTTACGAAAATAAAATTGCCAAAGATTCCAAAGACAACCACAAGGCATTCTATAACTATGTCAAGAATCTAAATGGCAATGCTCAGATCTGCTCTGAGCTACAACAGAATAGCATTAAATATACTGATCCCAAGGATATTACCAATATCCTGGCAGATCAATTCAGTGCCAACTTCACCCCCCTCTTACCCCCTAAATGGCCTATCTCAATACCTGATAATTGCCAAATTCCGGTAATAATGGCCACACAGGTAAAAAATGCACTCTCCAAAGCTAAGAATACAGCATCCATGGGACCAGATAACATCCCAAGCTGTGTACTACATGAACTGCAAAATGAACTGGCACCTCACCTAAGTGTCATGTTTAATCATACCCTCACCTCAGGCTTCATGCCCACTGAGTGGCGCACAGCTACAGTTATCCCACTCCACAAGGGGGGATCCATCTTGGATCCCGGGAAGTACCGCCCCATCAGTCTGACAAGCCTGATCTGCAATGCCATGGAACGTATTATCATGGAACTTATAAACAAAGACATTGGCAACCTTAAAACACTGGACCCCACCCAGTTTGGGTTCATGAAGGGCCGATCTTGTCTCCTGAACCTGATTGACTTCTTCGAATCAGTCTCCAGAGCCATGGACGAGGGTAAGGCAGTCCACACAGCCTATCTGGACCTCGCCAAGGCCTTTGACACCATCCCCCACTCTGGAATCTTAGATAAACTTACTAAGCTGGGCATTAATCTCTACGTCACTTGATGGGTTGCCATCTGGCTTACTGACAGAACCCACAATATAAAAGTAGCTGACTCCAAATCCAGCTCCAGACAAGTGGAGCACCTCAGGGTTCAGTCCTGGGATCGCTCTTGTTTGGCATCTACGTCTCTGAAGTACAGGCCAACACTAAGGGACTCTGGTTAAGAAAGTTCACAGATGACTGCAAACTGGGAGCCATTATTGAATCCCCAAATTATGTCGATACTCTACAAAAGGGCCTTACAGAAGCAGATGCTTGGTGCCAGAGCCATGGGCTCAAGCTCAATGCCAAGAAATGTATAGTTATCCCCTTTGGGAAAAAATATGTACCCGTGAATTACCACATAGGTGGCAGTACACTAAACACCGAAAGTGTGATAAGAGACTTAGGGACACAAGTGGACAGTGGTCTCACCTTCAATAACCACATCGCCACAACAGTCAGGAAATCCATCTGTGTGGCACACCTCATCACTAAGGGCTTTTCATCCAGAAAAAAAGGAGGTCATTGTCCAACTGTACTCATCCCTCATTAGACCCATTATAAAATACAATGTCCCATTTCGTATGTACTTCTCAAGACATCTGAAACAACTGGAAAGGCCGCAGAAATACCTCACTAAAAGAATCACAGGCCTAAAACAGATGTCCTATGCTGACCACCTTAAAAAACTCCAGCTATACTCTGTCGCATATCATCTACTTCGAGGCGATCTCTGCTTAACATACAAGGCCATGTCAAACCCAGAGCTGTTGGACATGCTACACTTAAATAAATCCCAATCCCTCAGAGCCACACGCTCCAGGGATCTAAACCTTGTCATCACAATAAACAAAACAAGCTGGAGGGATAAGTTCCTGACCCAGAGACTCCCCAGACTCTGGAATAGACTGCCCATACATGTCAAGCAGAGCACCTCTTTGGCTCTCTTCAAAAGGAACCTTGATGACTGGATGGGAGAAAGAAAATTCATCCCAGAGATCACGTTAGTCACCCTGCTAGACAGGGGTCCAGGGAAGTAAATAGTGTGGAAAGAAATAGCCAGGAAATTGTTATGGCTAGGCTTGTATAGGCCCTAGGGCTGATAGCCTAGTACCAACCTATGAATCTATGAACATATGGTACTCACAACTATGATGTAATGTTGCACTCCCCCAACTCTTGTATAATATCCTCACTGGTCAGATCAGATCAGATCACAAAGCAGTCACCCTTTAAATAAATATAAAGGCTGAACTCCAAGCAAACACCAGACCCTTTAAGAAATTTTCCAAGGCTAACTACCTCATGTTAAGTGATGGCATAGCTAAATTACAAGCTCCCACAAACTCAGAGATCACTGTGGCCTATGTGGAAGTGTTTATGGAAACCTTGTATAAGCATGTAAATAACTGCACAGAAACAGCAATACCAAACTACAAAGAATTGTTTGACAAAAACAAGCACCCTTGGTGAACCCCCATTATAAATAGGTTATACAACAAAAGAAAGAAAATCTTGTCCAAAAATATGAAGGGCTATTCCCAAAAGACAAAAAAAAAAAAAAACTCCCTCATTAGTCTCAGCAATCAACTCAGAGGACTAATCAAGTTCACCAAAACCAAATTTGAGGCAAAAATAGCCTCCCAGGCTAAGGATAACTATAATGCATTTTTCAGTTATGTAGACAGCCATAAAGGGACCAACCAACAGTATTCTGAATTAATAGTAAATGGAACTTCCTATTCTGAACTGGGGGATATAGCAAATTCGCTGGCCGAAAAAACTTAGCTCCAATTTCACCCCCCCATAACCTCTAGTTCCTCCCCAGGAAAGAACAGGTCATCACTGCATTCTCCAGAGCTAAAAACAATGTATCAATGGGTACTGATAATATACCTGGATGCCTCCTAAATAGCCTGAAACATGACCTGTCAGGTCTACTAGAATCTCTATTCAACAACAGCCACCAGACAGGCTTCGGCCCTCAGGAATGGAGGAATGCAGCAGTCATCCCTTTTAACAAAGGTACACCATCAAAAGACACATGGAACTACAAACCCATAAGTTTGCCTAATCTTATATACAAGGCTATGGAAAGAAATATCATGGACCTGATAAACAAAGACATAGGAACTCTTCAAACATTGGACACATCCCAGTTTGATTTCGTCAAGGGCTGGTCATGACTACTAAACCTGGTGGACTTTTTCAAGAAGGTTCACTAGAGTGATAGATGAGGACAAAATGGCACTATATATACTGCCTACCCTGACCTGGCAAAGGCATTTGACAGAATACCTCACTCAGGTATTATAGACAAAGCTACAAATTTAGGCATAAATTCTTATGTCAATTGATGGATAGGCAAATGGCTCACAGACAGGACACATGAAATTAGGGTAGGGGAATCCACCTCCGCCAAGAGGTCTGTTACTAGTGGTGTCCTACGGGACTCAGTGCTAGGACCACTCCTGTTTGGAATATACTTTTCTGAAATCAAGGCAAATTTAGAGAGCCTTTGGCTGACCAAATTTGCTGATGGCTGCAAGCTGGGTTAATCCCCCAAATACGCAGATGTTCTCCAAGAAGGTCTGGCACAGATAAATAAATGGTGCCAGAACCATGATCTAAAACTCAGTGCAAAGGAATGCATAATTATACCCTTTGGAAAGACTAACACCTCCCCGAATTACAGCATTGATAACACACCCCTAAGAGCAGGCCCATTGTAAGGGACTTGGGAACTCAGGTTGACAATATCCCGAGTTTTGATTATCATGTGTCTGTGGTAGTGAGAAAATCCTTCTATGTGGCACAACATATAAGTAAGGGCAGGCATCCAGGTCTAAGGAGATCATCGTCCTACTATACTCAGCCCTCATCAGACCAATAATCAAGTGCAATGCACCCTTTGGCATGTACCTGACCAGGTATTTGCAACAGCTGGAGTTGCCACAGAGGTTCTTCACTAAAAGAATATAGGATGTAAATAATATGTCCTATGTGGACCACCTCAAAGCCTTGACTCTGTACTCGGTCTCTTACAGACTACTGAGGAGCAATCTATGTCTACCCTACAAGGCATTGTCCAATATAGCCCTGATGAATCTACTACATATTTGCAAAATAAACAGCACTATAATTATCTGATGTAAGGCTCTAAACCTTGTTTGTGAAATAACATGTTGGAGGGACAGGTATGTGTCTCAGGGATTACCCCATCTCTGAAACATTAATGTGAAACAACATTCTTTCCCTAAGCCTATTCAAATGCAGTTTCACCTGTGGCCCTAATGGACAGGGTAGTTTGTAGATGCCCTGAGGTACAGACATGTTACAAAGCCATTCTAGCCCATCAGCATTGATTAATTGGAAAAACATGGGCATGAGTACCAGGACTTAAAAGGCTCGGTGGCTGTTACCCTAGTAACCTCCTATGATGCTACAGAAGTACAGCAAACAAGATCCTATACATCACCTTTGCACTAGAAAGATAATAAGAAAAGACAAACTTTGATAGACGGATACTATCTCATATGTTTAAGCAATCCTATCTTTTTTACTTATAACCATCTTACAGAAATACGGTTGTATTCCTCAAACTGGAGAGAATCTACTTTTGGAAATCAAGAAGCAGAAAATATGTTTGATAAAATGTATAATTCATTATTCCTGTTGTCAAGTGGAGATTCCCAGTGTTTAAATATCACTTAAAGGAGCACAGTTGCAAAAAGCAATATCCATGTCCTTGTGGTGCCTTATACACCCCCCCCCCGCCCCGAGAGATCAAACAACCAAAAAAACAATACATTCCTGTCTTCTTGTAACTGTACTCTAGTGGCCATTCTGAATACATCAAGTATCTGTCACCAAACCTCGTGAATCTGCCTAGAAACTTTCATTTGCTATTGTACTTAAATCCATTAAGAACAAAAGCTTATGCCTGTAAAGACAACAACCCACCTTTTCATCGAATGAAAAAATAAGTGTTAAATAAATTGTTTGTAGAATAAATGTCTTAGTGAAGAAATAAATGTTGCAGCTTGTAACTAACCCTTCTCAGTCCCATATTTATCCAGATCCAACAGGCCTATCTTAAACACTACAGTTACCGACCATATTCTGATAACCCTTCCACATGGCCTCCATAGAATATTTCCTTTTGCTTTATTAATCGAGTATCTCAATAAAAACTCTCCAGAAAATGTCAGAGAATGGGCATATCTTCTTATTCATTCTAAAGTTTCCCATAGGTAAAGACGTAATGAGATGTCCTGGATGCATACTATTTTAATGTAGTAAAATCATTGCTGGAGTCACTTTTCTACACATTCTTTATTGTATTGTCTTTCCCAATCCACAGGACCACATCAAAATACTTGACCATGTGTGTATCCATTTGCTTCATCTAGGTATTCCTGAAGCATAAACCAATGCAGATCTAACTCACCAAGTTAAGCTGCCCTTCCTACATCTCCATTTGAGAGCAAGCTCTGGCATACCTAGAACTTGTGTATAAATATATATATATATATATATATATATATATATATATATATATATATATATATATATATATACCATCTTCATGGCTACATAAATACATAAATACAAAAAAAAAATGCTGGCACATACATAGAAATCTCAGTAGCAGTGATTTCCTATGTAAAATTTCAGTCATGCAGTTAAGCATCAGGTGGTTTACCTTGACAACTTATGTCCTCATCAAGTAGGACATTGAAGAAGTGAAAGATAACCTATCCATTTCATGCACTTATAAAAAAACCTGTCACTGACATCTCTATAAAAAAAAATACAATCATGTCATCTATACGCCTTTTGTAAAATGGAATTTTTTGACAAGATATATGTACGTAAAAGTAAAACTTTTCAACATAACCCATAATTAAGTTCAAATCTCTGATATGTGCTTTGCTCCATAACTATTCCTTTTTTGCATATAATTTTTTAAATCAAATTCCAGAAAATTCTGAGTTAATGGAAATTCCAACAGTTTTAAAATAAATTTTGTATTTCTTCTGTTTGGAAACAAATAAATTAACAGACCCCAACCCAAACTATGGGAAATCAATGTATACAGTCTTGCTACATCCATATCTGCAACACAACAGACCAGTTTCCCCTAAAAAAAATTTTAAGAACTCACAAGCTGAAAACAATCTCTAATAAAGGGGGGAAACTATCAAATAAAGTTGTGGGTTCTAGTCTATGAGGTGATATTATAGGTATACCTGTTGGGGAGACCAAGGACTTATGGCTTTTAGGAAAAGAGTAAAATATTTCAATTCTAAAACTTTCCACAGTAAGTCATCTGCTTCTCTTTCATCACAGTAGATTAAACTCCATATTGTAATATTGCCTAAAGATGACCCTGAAATTGCTTTACTGGAATTGTAGGCAGTGTGATGCCCCTGCACTGGCCCATTAATCAAGAAGCCTCAGTCCTCTCCACTAACACCAGTGAGGGACGTGCACATTGGGAGGATGACAAGTACACACACAATAAAGTAAAATTTCCCTTAAGAGCACACAGAGATCATAGTCAGTCTGGGGCTGGTTTCTCCCTCTTTCTCCAGATCACCAATAAGACTCCCTACTGGCACAGCTATAGGGTTCAGACCTCAGCCAAGTGGTCAAGCTAAAACCTCCCTCACCCTCTCTGTCCAACCATTGCTTCACGTCCTTGGCAAAGTAGCTGACACACACACACACACACACACACACACACACACACACACACACACACACACACACACACACACACACACACACACACACACTTTGAGATTTGATTTATATACAAACACACAGACACTCCTGGGGAAGGCTGGCACAGGTTCACTAGCTATGCCTTCTTCTGCCCAGACTATACGGTAGTAATCACTGCCACCAACCACCCTTACTTATCAGCTACTATAAGATTCTTACCAAAGGGTGACCAATTCTAATGTGTAATCTTGCTGTTATCCAAATGGTAAGTGACCAGAACTTTTAAGGCTATTTAGGAGTGGCCTATACAGTATTACCAAATACATATGCAAGTATTCTAATAGCTTAAATATCTCTAACAAACCAGCCACAATTAAAAGTTTTAAATGTATTTAATAATAAATAATAAAAGCTCAAGACAATACTTAATAAATCAACACAGTGACAGCAGAGTTCAGAATCACAGGAAATATTTTAAAACAACATTGCAGGACAGTCTCACATAAATACAGAAAACATCTAAGCTAATCTTACTATATTCCTATCTATCTCTAAGAGAAATCACTGCAATCTAAGTCTTACTTACAGAGTAAAATGCAGGCAAAAGTGCTGGGTGAATATTTCTAAATCCAAGACAAGATACAAAATGCACTGACTTTCTCTCTGAGATAGTTCTTAAATTACTGTCAAACATTTCTGCTGGGTCACTTCAGATTGCATCATTCTTGTCACTTCTGCTCTTAGTTCCCAGGCTAACAGGAACCAACAAAATGTATAATTTCTCTGTCAAAAATACTTATCTCTCAGATATACAGCTGCGAGGTAGTCACAGAGCAATATAAAAACGCTTCTTAATTATCTCTGTCTTAAGACAATAGAAGGAAACTCTAACTGTAGACATTCTCTCTGGTAGCTGTGGTAAACACAATCGTTAAACTCTTTACTTATTTTCTCAGAGTTTGCAAGTTAACTCTGTATGTCCCAATTTCTACTATGAAAACATACATTTGCACTGGCATATAGTCCATATACATTTCTGCTCTTTTCCAGCAGGGTGCACTGTGGTTACATTTTTGAAGCTCGGGACATAACATATAGGTTGCTTACATTTGTAGACAAGCCTATGAATCATATTAATATTTACAATGACAGAATTATTTACAAAATTCTGGCTAGTTGGCCTGGCAACCTTGACAGGCAGTACCGTCATAATTTTCATTTTTATTTAGTAATATGTAACACTTAAACAGGTAGTGTGCTTTGCTCAAGATAACAGTATTGCATATTTTAACATCTTTATTAATCGCTATATCACTTTTCCTTGTTAAACTCTTCAGTGCTAACCATTCATGTTTGTTAACCTTTCAAACAATGTTCAAACCTTACAGAAGCATTTTTTAAAACAGTAGAATAATTTCCATATGGAGCAGAAAATGAGACTGCTTACTAATCTGTGAAAAAAAAAAACTTTCTAAAGGGTCTATCATAGGATCCTCCCTGCAAAATATAAACTGATAAATTTTGTACAGAATCTTCTGTAACATTCTCACTAACCATATTTCTTACCCAATGCAATTCATCTCACTACAAAAAAAGAACAATACTTTCAGGGTGTATCTTAACAAAATAAAAAGTCAATATTGACAAATTTGTAGTTACAGTCATTTTCCTGGCTGAATAAAGTTAAGTCATTTTATTAACCGAGCATGGTGAGACATCATCTAGCCATTTGTTTCTACTCTAGACAAGGAAATAAATGTTAAAGTTCCTCACTCAACTGATTATCCTTTTTCTTTCTGTTAATGAGCATGGCAGCTTTTATGTTAACCAATTGCTCTACATTTCAGGTCTACGGAATTCACTTTTACCATTAAATCCAACAATGGCACAATAATCACCCAGACTCCTCTACAAAACTGTTAGGTGTTATCATTGATACTAATCTTAAATTCGACTTGCGTGTTAATCAATCCATTAAGACCATCAATAAAAAACTAGGCTCATTTTACAGGATAAAAGCCTTCTTAACCCCTCCTGCTAGATGTGCCATAGCTCGCTCTCACCTACTTTCAACTCTTCTATATGCATCCCCAGTGTTCTCCATTCTAAACAAATCTGTCCTTAACAAACTCTCTTTCTGCTATAACCACATTGCCAGATTTGCCACTGGTTTGCCTTATAGGACTCATCATTGTACTCACCTAAACCAGCTTGGGTGGCTAGAATTACCCAGCTTGATCCAGTACAACCTCATGATTACTGCCCATAAAATCCTTTACAATCCAGATAACACTCCTGCTCTAAAAAATATAATCACCCCCTATCACAATCCTTGACCTCGTCAATCCTCTAAAAAATTACTAGTCCAGACTATCAAAACTAAAAAGTCCGCCGGTGACGCTCTCTTCCTAACTCTGTAGGCAGATCCTGGAACTCTCTCCCAGCTGAAATGACTTTGCTTAACTTCCTGAGTCAATTCAAGACTAGACTTAAACAACATCTGACACTAAGCTGGCTATGTCAATGCAGCAAACCTGACCAACTCCCTGACAATGAGACAAAAATAGCAATTTTTTAGCTTACCTGTAACACTATCCTGAACTTTACTTGGTTTACCTCTAAATGTGTTTAGGTATGTAATCACTGTATATATTGCATCTGTAACTTACTATATGAGGTAATTACAGTATTTCTAACTGATGTGTGTTACTTAATGTTGACCTGCTATCAGGATTCTCTTTAACCATGGAACATTCTATAATTTACCTATGAATGTAACCTCTGTAAATATTGTATCTTAAACTTAACTGCTTGCTTAGATATGTAAACTTTTGCAGTTACTGTATTTTATAATCTAATTGCTGACCTTGGAGCTTTTCTCCCCCGGCCTCCGCTGAAAATGGACTTGTATCCAGTTGGACTATCCCGGTCAACAAATGTAAAATAAATAAAATAAAATAAATTTAGAGTAATGCATATTCTTTTGGAGTTTTTTTTTTAATCAGCAGAACATTTTCCAAGAGGTCCATCTACAGGTTTTAACAAATGCTGTTCCCATCCATTAGAAGGCAATTTTTCACATAAGAAAGACAATAAATGTTCAACATGCATTATGACAGTATCATATTGCTACTAATCATGTTCTATATTAATTCTGAAACACCCAAATAAACATTCCTGTGATACACTCCCTCTTGTTTTTAATCCCCTTTCTTAGCTTAAAAGACAATAATTATTCTTGAGGATTATTTTCATGTCAAAATAAGCATCTCCTCACAAAGAAATGTTGGCTCCTTTGCAGGTAACATTTCATTCATGAAAAATACGTTGATACTTTGAACTTCACTGAAAACATCTAAATGATTCCCCAATGACATTCACATCTAAACTGTCAAAAGGCTGAGTGAGTTTATCAGTTCTTTGAGAAGGTCTTTGGCATAGAGTAAATCACCGACTATGGACCTCAGTTCATATAGAGCTACAGGTGCTGGAAGACTGAAATGAGAGGGGAGTGGAAGTGAAAGGCTTTTAGTAGCATACCCAACCTGGGAGAAGGGAGCAGTGTTTTTCCCTGTTAGCCAGTTGCTTCCATGCAAGCACAGACTTGCAAAATGCCAAAGGGCCAAAGCCTTGGGGGGGGGGGGTTCTTGGTGATTTTCATATGTCAGGTGGAGGCTATAGGGTGCCCTGCTGTGATGTGATGCTCATATCATCCACCTAGTGGGTTAGGTTAGGCAGTATTAAGAACGACATACATAATCTACACCTAGCATGATGTCAGTTGCTAAGTGGGTGGTGGGATGTGTTGTGGATTTTTCACTGTTAGGAAGTAAGTATGATCTCCATATGGATACAGTCTGCTAGATTCTTGGGCTGAAAGGACAAAGGCATCTTCCCCTTGCAAGCAAGCAAGCAGAAAATGGAGCACAGGCAGATGCACAAATCTTTTGTGACTGCATGGATGATGTCAACTCTGGACATCACTGACTAGAAACAGCGAGTACCCCATGCACCAAGATCAGGGCTCAGGACCTATGGATAACAACTTCATGGTCATCAGTTACAGACAGAAAAAAAGACAGAGGAAAAATTTGCAGTAACTTAAGAAATATTTCAATTCTTGTGTGCACAGACATTCACTAGAAATTTCACAAGAAACATTTTCTGTTTTCTAACCATCTAAAGTCGAAAATAAATAAAAAAAAAACATGCTTAGATTTGGCTCACATATCTTAGTACTTCAGGTAGAAATAACTTTCTCATGTGACAAATCCAGTTATCATTTCTCTTACTACGTAGTCTGCATGTAAGACTTCTAGGTTGACAAATCCAGGAATCATGTCCCTTACTACCTTGACAAGACATAAGTCCTCCAAGATGACAACTCCAGGAATCATGTCACTTACTACCTGGCCTACGTGTATAAACTCTAGTTTGACACATACTGCAATCATGTCACTGTTACGTAGTCTATAAGTAAGTCTTCTAGGATGATAACTCCAGCAATCATATCACTTACTCCCCTAGACTACATGTAAGTCTTACAGGGTGACATATCCAGCAATCATGACAGTTGCTACCTAGTCTGCAGGCAAGTCATCAAGGGTGACATATCCAGGAGTCATAACACTTATTCCATAGTCTACATGTAAGTTTTTAGTGTGACATATCCAGCAATCATGTCATTTACTAGCTATTCTACATGTAAGTCTTCTAGAGAGGCAAATACTGCCGTCATGTCATTTCCTATCTCATCTACATACATAGCTTCTAGTGTGACATTTCCTACAATCATATAACTTAATATCTATAATACATGTAAGTCTTCCAGTATGACATATCCAGAAATCATGTTACTTAGTACTTACTCTAGATATATGTCTATTAGAGTGATTACATGTAAGTCTTCTACGGTGATAAATCCAGTAATCATGTCACTTAGTACCTACTCTAAATGTAAGTCTACAAGTCTACTAGCATGGTAAATATAGTAGTCATGTCACTTTTTACCTGGTTTACAAGTAACGACACTGGATTGACATAGCCAGCAATCATGTCACTTACTACATAGTCAGCATGTAAGTCTCCTAGGGAGACATATCTCAGAGTCATGTCACTTACCAAATAGTCTACATGTATAACTTCTAGTGTGACACATCGAGTAATTGTGTCACTTACTACCTAGTCTGCATGTAATTTTTCTAGTGTGGCATATCCTGCAATTATATAATGACTATCATATCTACATCTAAGTCTTCTAGGGTGATAAATCCAGCAATCATATCACTTACTACCTAGTCTACATGTATGTCTCCTAGGGTGGCATAGTTTATTTATTTATTAGTTGATTGATATTCGATTACCAGGAAAGTCCAACTGGGTAGAAGCCCATTTTAAGAGGAGGCCCAAGGGAAAACTCCAAATTATTACAAAACATTTTAAGAACAATAATTTTACAATCTTCAAAAATAAAACATAAACATCTGCAGTTTAAATAATTATAACAAATTAGCGATAACATAAAACTATTGGTTAAAAATTGTTACAAGTCATATGACAATCATTTAATAATTAAGACATTTTAGACAGTTTGTAGAGAAATTAAAGGTAAATTAGTCTAATACAAACAGGAAATGCAATATGAAGTGAGGAAAAAACAGGGTTATGGTACTTTTAGAGAGAAAGTCAGGGAAGAAAATTTGACAGACGTAAGAAGGTATAAGGAATGAAAAGGTACTTGTTCACATTTAAGGATATAGTTTATCCTAGTTTTGAGCAAGAACAGAGACAGATTTTAGCTAGGAAGTCTTTCAGAGTGGTTTTGAAAGATGGGAGGGAGGGTATTGACCTGATAGATATAGATAAAAAGTTCCAGACCTTAGCAGCCTTGTACGAGTACAGACATTTACCAGTTGATTTGATAGGTTTGTAGACATACAAGAGTTTTTGTTCATTGGATCGCAATGACCGACTGGAAACATAGTTGTGTAAAATGGCTTTTAGTGCTGGACAGACAGATGGATGCTGGATAATTTTCTTGGTGGTCAGAAGCTGTGTACATGTTAGTTGATGAGGCAGTTCTAACCAATTTAGGCTTTTTAATGCTAAACAGTGGTGGGTTCTGAAATGGTATTTGCTGCAAATTTAGCAACTTTCTTATAGCATTGTTCAAGTTTTAATTTTTGTGAAGCCTGGAGGTTAGTAAGCATGGGAGCACCATAAAGAAGTGAGGGGAGGAGATAAGTAGTAGAAAGTGTAGTTCTAGTTGCGTCCATGAGAAAAGTTTTTGGCTCATTATGAGTTTTTCTTATGCAATTTTTGTATATGCAGATTGAATGTGAGCTTATCATCCACTATCACCCCTAATAATTTGCTATGAAAAGTGACTTTAAAGGTTGTAATATCAAGAGAGAGGACTTAAAATTTTGTTTTTACTTTGGTCTTTTTGGATTGCTCATGAGTTGTGAATTACCAAGCCATGTTTCAGTGGCTGTTAAAGCTTCCTGAGTAATTTTTTGAAGGTGTACCATGATGTCACATGTGCAAATGAGAGTGGAATCATCTGTGTATTGTATTAGGGTAGCCTGTTGTGTGGATGTATAGAGGACATTGTTGAAAATGTTAAAGAGGAGGGGACCAATAATAGACCCTTTTGGTACACCATGAGTGACTGGGAGGTAAGGAGAGAGCATGGAGTGCCATTTTATGACTGATAACTATTGGACAGGTAGCTTTTGAAGCACAGAAGGATGGGCTGAGAGAGACCTAGTGAGGACATTTGAAGTAGAAATTTGCTCTGCCAAATTGTGTTGAAAGCTTTGGACAAGTCTAGAAATAAGGAAGCAACTAGTTTGATGTTATCTCTAGCTTTATCGACAAAATCTATATAAGTTAGAAGGGCAGTGCTACTACTGTGGGAAGGACTAAAGCCATGTTGTGTAGGGGATAGGAGTACTTCCTGCAGGAGATAGTCTAGCAATTGTTTTTGAATACATTTTTCAAATATTTTGGTGAGGGGTGATAAGATTGCTATAGGTCTAAAGTTATTAATGTCTGTTGAATTTCCTCCTTTTTGCAGGGGGATAACGTGTGACTTTTTTCAGAGAGATTGAATGTGGGATTTCATGACTGACCTATTTATAAGGATTGAGACAGGACAAGCAATGCTATTGGCTGCTGTTTTCAGGTACTCACTTGAAAGGTCATCAGCTGCATATCCTGCAGTCATATCACTTACTACCTAATCTACATGTAATTCTTCTAGAGTGACATATCCTATAATCATGCAATTACTCGTTTGTCTAAATTTAAGTTCTCTAGTGTGATAAATCCAGCAATCACGTCACTTACTACCTATTCATCAATTAAGTCCTCTGTGGTTACAAGTACAGTAATCATCCCACTTTCTACCTATGATAAATGCAAGTCTTCTAGAGTAACCTATCCTGCACTCATGTCACTTACTACCTAGTGTATATGTAAACCATCTGTTGTGGCTTATTCTGCAATAATGTCACTTACTACTTACTGCCTCTAAGTCTTCTAGGGTAATAAATCCAGCAAGCATGTCACTTATTACCTAGTCCACATCTAAGTCTTCTAGGGTGATTATTCCAGCAATCATATGGCTTACTACCTAGTCTATATGTAAGACTTCTATTGTGACATATTCTGCAACAATGTCACTTATTACCTACTCTACTTTGAAGTCTTCAAGGGTGACATATCCAGGACTCAAGTCACTTAGCACCTAGTATAATCTTCTTGGGTGACATATCCAAGAATCATGTTACTTACTACCTAGTCTACATGTATAAACTCTGGTGTAGCATGTCCTGCAATCATGTCACTTACTACCTACTTGACATGTAAGTGTTCTAGGGTGAGATATCCAGCAACTATGTCACTTAAAAACGTAAATAAACATGTGTACATGTAAGTCTTTTAGTATGACATATTCTGCAATCATGTCACTTACTAACTAGTCGACATGTAAGACTTCTAATGTGATAAGTACAGAAATCATGTCACTTACTACATAGTGGATATATAACGTTTCTAGTGTGACATATACAACAATCATATCACTTACTGTCAAGTTTACATAGGGTGACATATCCTGCAATCATGTCACTTAGTATCTAGTTTACATGTATAAATTTTAGTATGACATATCAAGCAAGCATGTCACTTACTACCTAGTCTACCTGTAAATCTGCTAGGGTGACATATCCTGTAATCATGTCACTTAATATCATACCTGCATATAAGTCTTCTAGGGTGAACAATCCAGCAATCATGTCACTGACCACCTAGTCTACATGTAATACTTTGATTGTGACATATTCTGCACTAAAGTCACATGCTACCTACTCTACATGTAAGTCTTCAAGGGTGACAAATCTGGGAATCATGTCACTTACTATATGGTATACATGTAAATATCCTAGTTTGAAACATCCAGCAGTCATTTCACTTACTGCCTAGTGTACATGTTATTCTCATAGAGTGACAAATCCTGCCATCAAATCACTTACTGCCTAGTCTATATGTAACACTTTTAAGTTGAAAAATCCAGCAATTAAATCACGTACTGCACAGTCTGACAAAACCATCAGTCTTGTCATTTTGACCTAGTCTGCATGTAAATCTAAGGTGACATATATAACCAGCACTCATGCCATTTACTACCTAGTCTACATGTAAGTCTTCTACAGTGATAAATCCAGCAGTCATGTCACTTACTATCTAGTCTGCATATATACCTTCTGCTGTGACATATTCTGCAATCATATAACTTACTACCTAGCCTACATGTAAGTCTTCCAGTGTGTCATATCCAGCAGCCATAACACTTATTACCTAGTCTACATGTAAGTTTTCTAGTGTGACATATCCAGCAGTCATGACACTTACTACCTAGTCTGCATGTAAGTCTTCCAGTGTGACATATCCAGCAGTCCTGACACTTACTACCTAGTCTAAATGTAAGTCTTCCAGAGTGTCATATCCAGCAGTCATGACACTTATTACCTAGTCTATATGTAAGTCTTCCAGCGTGTCATATCCAGCAGTCAGGACACTTACTACCTAGTCTACATGTAAGTCTTCTAGAATGATAAATCCAGCAGTCATGTCACTTACTATCTAATCTGCATATAACTTCTTCTGTGACATATCCTGCAATCATATAACTTACTACCTAGCCTACATGTAAATCTTCCAGTGTGTCATATCCAGCAGTCATGATACTTACTACATAGCCTACATATAAGTCTTCCAGTGTGACATATCCAGCAATCATGACACTTACTACCTAGTCTACATGTAAGTTTTCCAGTGTGACATATCCAGCAGTCATGACACTTACTACCTAGTCTGCATGTAAGTCTTCCAGTGTGACATATCCAGCAGTCATGACACTTACTACCTAGTCTACATGTATGTCTTCCAGTGTGACATATCCAGCAATCATGACACTTACTACCTAGTCTACATGTAAGTCTTCCAGTGTGTCATATCCAGCAGTCATGACACTTACTACCTAGTCTACATGTAAGTCTTCCAGTGCGTCATATCCAGCAGTCATGACACTTATTACCTAGTCTACATGTAAGTCTTCCAGTGTGTCATATCCAGCAGTCATGACACTTACTACCTAGTCTACATGTAAGTCTTCCAGTGTGTCATATCCAGCAGTCATAACACTTACTACCTAGTCTACATGTAAGTCTTCCAGTGTGACATATCCAGCAATCATGACACTTACTAACTAGTCTACATGTAAGTCATCTAGTGTGACATATCTAGCAATCATGTCACTTACCTAGTCAACATGTAAGTATTCTAGTGTGACAAATCCAGAAATCATGTCAATTACCACCTCATCTATCTGTAATCCTTCTAGGATGTAAAACCAGCAATTATGTCACCTAATACCTAGGCTACCTATATGTCTTCAAGGGTGACATAACCAGCAATCATGTCACATACTACCATGTCTACATGCCAGTCTTTTAGGATAGTAAATCCAGCAATCAAATCACTTGCTACTTAGTCTACACATAAGTCTTCTACTGTGATAAATCCAGTAATAATGTCAATTACTTTCTAGTCTGCATCTATAACTTGTACTGTGACATACCCTGCAATAATATCACATACTACCTAGTCTATGTCTTCCAGGGTGAGAAATCCAGCAAACATGTCAATTACCACATACTCTACATGCAAGTCTCCTAGGTGACATATCCTGCGATCATGTCACTTACTACCTAGTCTACATATACGTCCTCCAGTGTGAGAAATCCAGCAAACATGTCAATTACTATATACTCTACATGCAAGTCTCCTAGGTGACATATCCTGCAATCATGTCCCTTACTACCTTGTCTACATATATGTCCTCCAGGATGACATCTCCAGCAATCATGTCACTTACTACATAGCCTTTACATAAGTCTTCTATGATGGCAAGTCCAGCAATCACGTACTTACTACCATGTCTATATGTCATTCCTTTAGGATAGTAAATCCAGCAATCATGTTACTTAGCACCGATTCTACATGCATAACATCTAGTGCAACATACGCTGCAGTCATATCACTTACTGCCTCCTCTAATTGTAAGTCTTCTAGGGTGATATATCCTGCAATCACATGACTTACAACTCAGTCTACATGTAAAGTCTTCTAGTGTGATAAACTCAGCAAATCATGTCACTTACTACCTAATCTGTATGTAAGTATATCTAGGGTGGAAAATCTAGCAATCATGTCATGTATTACCTAGTCTACATATAAGTCTTCTAGGGTGACATATGCTGCAGTCTTACCACTTAATACCTAGTCTACATGTAAGTGTTCTAGTGTAATAAATCAAGCAAATCACATCACTTCCTACCTAATCTGCAAGGAAATATACCAAGGGTTTAAAATCCAGCAGTTATGTCACTTACTACCCAGTCAATCTATAAGTCATTTAGGATGACATATCCAGCAATAATGTCAATTACTACCTAGTTTACATGCAAACCCTCTAGTGTGACATATACAACAATCTTTTCACTTCCTAATTACTGTACACATATGTCTTCTAGAGTGCCAAATCTAGAAATCATGTCACTTACTACCTAGCCTGTGTGTAAGTCTTCTAATGTGACAAGTCTAGCAATCATACCACTTACTACCTAGCCTACGTGTAAGAACTCTAGGGTAATAAATGCAAAAATCATGTTATTTACTACCTAGCCTGTGTGTAAGTCTTCTAATGTGACAAATTTAGCAATCATATCACTTACTACCTAGCCTACATGTAAGAACTCTAGGGTAATAAATGCAACAATCATGTTATTTACTATCTAGCCTGTGTGTAAGTCTTCTAATGTGACAAATCTAGCAATCATGTCACTTACTACCTAGCCTACATGTAAGAACTCTAGGGTAATAAATTCAACAATCATGTCACTTACTACCTAGTTTGCTTGCATAACTTTTAGTGTGACATACCCTGTAATATTTCATATACTACCTAGTTTACATGTAAGTCTTCCACAGTAACAAATCCAACACTTATGTAACTTACTACCTTGTTTACATGTAAATCTTCTAGTGTGACATATCCTACAGTCATGTCACTTGCTACCAAGTCTACTTGTATGTCGTCTAGATTGACAAATTCTATCATGTCACTTACCAGATAGTCTACATGTATAATGTCTAGTGTTACATATCCAGCAATCTTGTCAAATACGTATTACAATTCATGTCACCTAGGTTGACGTATCCTGTAGTCATATAAATTATTACCTAGTCGATATGTAATTCTTCTAGTGTGGCATATCTTACATTCATGTCACTTGCTACCAAGTCTACTTGTATGCCTTCTAGAGTGACAAATTATATCATGTGACTTACCAAATAGTCGTGTAACTTCTAGTGTTACATATCCAGCAATCTTGTCTAATGCTACCTACAATTCATGTCACCCAGGTTGACATATCCTGTAGTCATATAAATTATTACCTGATTGACATGTAATTCTTCTAGTGTGACAGATCCTGCAATCATGTGACTTATTACTTTGTCTACATGTAAGTATTCTAGGGTGATAAGCACAACAAACATGTCGCTTCTTACCTAGTGTACACCTGTGTCTCCAAGGGTGATAAATCCAGCAATCATGTCACTTCCTACCTTGTCTGCATGTAAGTCTCCTATGATGGCATATGCGGGAAACATAGCACTTATTGTCGTGTCTACATGTAAGTCTTCTAGGGTGACATATCCAGCAATCATGTCATTTACTATCTAGTCAAGATGTAAGTTCTCCAGCGTGAAAAATCCAGCAATAATGTCATTTAAAATCTAGCCTACATGAAAATCTTCCACAGTGACATACCTCCCAATCATGTCATATGCAACCTATTCTACATATAAGTCTTCCAAGGTGAGAAATGCAGCAATCATATGACTTTCTAGTTAGTCAACTGTAAGTCTTTTAGAGTGACATATCCAGCAGTCATGTCACTCCATGTCTACATGCATGTCTTCTAGAGTGGTAAATTCTGTTATCATGTCACTTACCAAATTGTCTACATGTATAACTTCTAGTGTTACATCTCCAACAGTCATGTAATTTACTACCTAATCTATATGAAATGCACCTGTAGTGACATATCCTGCAATCATATCAATTATTACCTAGTTTATATATAATAGTTCTAGTGTGAGATATCATACGACTTACTGCCTATTCTGCATGTAAGTCTTCTATGGGGTAAATTCAGCAATCCTACCAATTCCAAACTATTCTACATGCATAACTTTTAATGTAACATATGCAGCAATAATATAATTTATTGCCTAGCCTACTTATCAGTCAGTCCTCTATTGTGACATAACCAACAATCACATCACTTACTACCTTGTCTATATGTAAGTGTCCTATTGTGATAAATGCAAGACATCATGTCACTTACTACTTAATCTGAACATAAGAATATCTATGGTGAAAAATCCAGCAATCATGTCACTTACTACCTAGTCTACATGTAAGGCATCCAGTATGATAAATCCAGAAATAATATCACTTAATACCTACTCTGCTTGCATAACTTCTAGTGTGAGAGATCCAGTAATCATATCACATACTACCTGATCTACATGTAAGTCTTCTACAGTGACATATCCAGCAATCATGTCAATTACTACTTAGTCTGCATGTAAGTCTTCTGGGGTGATTAATCCAGGAATCATGTCACTTACTACATAGTTTACATGTAATTATTCGATTGTGACATATCCAACAGTCATGTCACTTACTACCTAGTTTACATATAAACCTTCTAGTGTGTAATTGCCATCAATCCTTTCTCATACTAAATATGCTACATGCAAGTCTTCTAGAGTGCCAAATCCAGCAATCATGTCACTTATTGCCTAGTCAACATGTATAACCACTAGTGGGACATATCCTGCAATCATAGCAATTACTAACTAGTCTACATGTATGTCTCCTACGGTGACATATCCTGCAGTCATGTCAGTTACAACCAAGTCTACATGTATGTCTTCTAGAGTGGAAAATTCTGTTATCATGTCACTTACCAAATAGTCTACGTGTAACTTCTAGTGTCATATATCAAGCAATCTTGCCTAATACTACCTACAATATCCTATAGTAATATAAATCATTACCTAGTTGACATGTAATTCTTCTCGTGTGACATATCCCACAATCATGTGACTTATTACTTTGTCTACATCTAAGTCTTCTAGGGTGACATATCTAGCAACCATGTCACTTACTACCTAGTCTACATGTAAGCCTTTCAGGGTAACATATCCTGCAATAATGTCACTTACTACCTAATCTCCATGTAAGGCTTTTTGTTTTATAAATCCAGTAATAATGTCACTTACTACCTAGTCTGCTTGCATAACCTCTACTGTGACATACCCTGCCATCATATCACATACTACCTAGTCTATATATATGTACTCCAGGGTGAGAAATCCAGCAAACATGTCAGTTACTACATACTCTACATGCAAGTCTCCTAGGGTACCTAGGGTGACATATCCTGCAATCATGTCACTTACTATTAAGTCTGTATATATGTCTTCTAGAGAGACTAATTCTGTTATCATGTCATTTACCAAATAATCTACATATATAACTTCCATTGTTACATATCCAGCAATCATGCACTTACTGCTTACTGTACATGTAAGTTACCTAAGGTGGCATATCCTGCAGTCATATCAATTATTACTTAGTCAACATGTAATTCATTTAGTGTGACATATCCTACAATCATGTGACTTACCACCTTATCTAAATGTAAGTATTCTAAGGTGATAAATCCAGGATTCATGTAACTTACTGCATAGTGTACATCTATGTCTTCAAGGGTAATAAATCCAGCAATCATGTCATGTACTAAATGATCTACATGTAAGACTTCTATTCTGACATATCCAGCAATAATGTCACTTACTACCTAGCCTACATGTAAGTCTTCTAGGATGACAAATCCAGCAATCATTTCACTTACTAACTAGTCAAGATGTAAGTTCTCCAGGGTGAAAAATCCAGACATCATGTCACTTACTACCTTGTATACATGTAAGTCTTCTAGAGTTATATATCCAGCAATGATAGATTCATAGGTGTTTATTAGGCTAACAACCACAAGGGACATTTTAAGCCTAGACATGCATCTCAAATCTCTGACAATTTCTGGTACCCTTGCTAAGTGTAAGCAGGGACTTGGGAAGTGGAACATTTACAAGCAGGGGCTTGGGAGATTAACCATTTACAGGCAGGCTGTGTCCATTAGAGACATAGGTACTAAACTAGGAACACATTTCCTGTTCCCAATCCAATTGTCCAAGTTACACTTGAATTCAGTTAGAACTCTGCTTTACATGGATAGGGAGCCTGTTCCAGAGAAGTAGTCTCTTGGATATATACTGCCTCTCTAGCAGGATCTATTTATACCACAGGCAAGATTTAAGTCTTTAGAATGGATAATTCTGGTGTTGTTTGTTTTACAGATATGCAGGACATCTATCTGAGTGGGGTCAGATAATGCCTTGTATGTCAGGAAGGACCCCACAACAGCCTGTAGGAGACAGAATACAGTGAGAGGGCCATGAGGCAGTCTGCATAGGACATGTTACTTATGCCCTGTAATATTTTAGTAAAGAACCTCTGTGGAAATTCCAGTTGTTGTATATGCCTGGTTAGGTACACACCAAGGGTGCATTGCACTCAATGATAGGTCTGATGAATGCCAAATACAGTGGAACAATGACTTCTCTGAGCCTGGGTGTCATACCTTTGTTTATAAGTTGTACAACATAGAATGATTTCCTTACTACTGTAGACACATAATGGTCAAAGGCTAGATTACTGTCTATGTATGTCCCCAAGTCCCTGACTACTGGGTCATCTCTCAGGGGTGTGTTGTCAATATGATAGTTACCAGGGGTGGATGACTTCCCAATGAATACTATTATGCATTTCTTGGCATTTATTTTTAGTCCCTGGTTCTGGCACCAGTTGCTTGTTTCTGTCAGGCCTTTATAGGTTCATAGGTTCATAGGTTGGTACTAGGCTATCAGCCGTAGGGCCTATACAAGCCTAGCCATAACAATTCTCTGGATATTTCTTCCCACAATATTTACTTCTCTTATGGAGAACATTTGTGTCTGTGGGCAATTCAGTGACAGATCCTAATTTGCAATCACCTGCAAATGTAGTCAGCCAGAGGCCATTTACATTGGCCTTCCCTTTAGAGAAGTCAATGCCAAAAAGAAGCAGTCTCATGACTGATCCCTGAGGGCTCTGCCTGTCACTGGCATCTTTGTAGAGGTGAACTCCCCAATTCTAACTTCCTGTGTCCTGTCTGTGAGCCAGCTGTCTATCTACTGGGTTACATAAGGGTTTGTACCTAACCTCTTAGGTTTGTCAATAATTCCTGAATGGGAAATTGTGTCAAATGCCTTGGCTAGGTCAAGGTAGGCAGTGTGAACCATTTTGCCCTCATCCATTGCTTTGGTGACTTTCTCAAAGAAGTCCACCAGGTAGAATAGGTATGACCAGCCCTTGATAAAGCCAAATGGGGTTGGGTCTGGTGTCTGGAAGTTTTCTATGTCATTATTGATCATTTCCATGATAATTCTTTCCATGGCTTTGCATATGAGACTAGTGAGACTTATGGGTCTGTAGTTTTCGGGGTATGTAGATAGTCCACCTTTGTGCAGAGGGATGACTGTTGCAGTTCTCCATTCAAAAGGCAAGAAGCCTGTTTGGAGGCTAAGGTAAACAAAAATTTCAGAGGGCTTGATCACCAGAAATATACCAAAAGAGCAAAGACCTCCCAAGCACAAACCTTCTGCACACAATATGGTCCCAACAGCACCCACTACACATAATAACACACACATCAGTGTCTCATCCAATAAGCCCCTAAGGCAGAACATATCTAATCAAATGTCTCGGTCATAGGTGACTCCATAGTGAGACACACAGATGTCCCCCTCACTAGACAGGACAAGGAGAAGGTTATGGTCAGCTGCGAGTTTGGTGCCAGGATCCGCCAAATCATTCTCGCACTTTAGTCTCTCAAAAACACTTACTGTTATGACTCTGTCATAGTCCATGTTGGAATGAATGAAGTGAGACATACATCAATGGATTATATGAAGCAAGATATGATGAAGCTTTCAGATTATGTGTCCCAGGCAGGTATGTTTTTGTTTATATCACTGAAGAAGGCATCAGCCAGAACCAGTTTGATTCATGTGAATGGATTTTGTGTTTCTACATTAAATGAGTTTCACCCACTGTATATGCGCTGGCTTGTTTTTGGTTTAGGTATGTCCCTAGCCCTAAGTAGCATTCTTCCCTCACCCAGGATGATGCCACAATAAAAAAGAAAAAATGATTGACTTCAACAATTGGCTTAGCTTCTGTTGTCAGTCCAAGAGGGTCTAGTATCTGACAGCATGGTATGATATAGCTGAGGTTTACTATCATAATTTCGAACATGTTTGTTGTGAGTACTTATGTACTCAAAAGACATTATCGAAAGTAATGACAATGACCGAGAAAAAGAACGAACAAAAACAAAATGTCGACAATTCGATTTTGAATTGTCGACATTTTTTGAACATACCACCACATCCAGAGGCATACAACACACATTTTTCAGGAGGGCAAGCCCCCCTGTACCCCACCCCCCCTGCAACTTATATATACAAACTCTGAGATCGCACTACAGTGCAGGAAAGGGTACAATTCCCGATCCCCACTATAGTGCGATCTCCATTCAACATGCCAAACTCACAACAGTGAACACACACTACCATATGCTGTTGTGCATTCCGCATGTTTTTTTCACACATATAAAGCTGTGCAGACTTACTTTCGAATATCTGTTGTCACACACTGCAGCTGCGACATTGTGATGGTAAACTGGTTGACAGACCACGCTGCTTTGCCAGAGATGGTCTTCACTTGTTGCCTTTAGGCTTTAGGTTGCTGGCAAAGGTACTTGCCTCCCCCATAGTGCCTTTTTTAGGCAATGTCATAAGAACAAAATTCCCAAAGTAAAAATATCCTCCAGAAACAAATACAGCATTATGTTTCTTAATGCTAGGAGTCTAAATCAGAAACTGCACTCACTTGAAGCTCTTCTCACCCTGGAAGATGCTGATGTCTGCGCAGTCACAGAGACATGGTTCAAGGCCTCAGAGACTACCCCAGCCATACAGGGCTATAATGCCTTGCGCACATTCAAGCCACACAATGAATGTGAAAAAAACAAGGGAGGAGGACTATTCATTTTTATTAAAGGCATATACACCTCTAGACTGGTTAAACAGTACGACTCCCTAGAGTTACTCTAAGTCCAGCTAACTGTAGGAAAGACCCCCTCCATGTCATTATTAGCTTTTTTTTTAATTTCTCAAAATCTTTTGGGTTTCTAATACCAGAATGGTAATGGACCCTATTCCTAAGTCAAAGTATGATTAAAGTTCATGAAATTAGTATTGTTTCACTCTTTGATGTCAACCAAAACTGCTCTTCGCAGCACCCGCAATGTGCCCAGTAATGACTCTTTCTGCAATTCGTACATGTATTGTTAGCATATCTAAATTTGATTGTAGACTTTTTTTTTTTATAAGACCCATTGTTCCTACTACTATTGGAACTATATGGGTATCTTTGTTCCACATTGCTCCCATTTCTGCTTGCAAATCCTGATATTTTATGACTCTATGTCTCTCTGTACGCTGGACACTGTAGTCAATGGGTGTGGTGATTTCAATAATCAATGCTACTTTTCTCTTCTTTTCTTAGACCACTATATCTGGTTTTCTAGCATCTATCTTTTGAACTGTTGGTAATGGATGATCCTATGTGATGTACACTTCATAATTTTCTGATGCTTTGTGGCTCATGTTTCCAGTGTTTTTCAACCACTTCAAAACCATGATGTTTGCACAAGCCCCAGTGCGACAGTCTCGCCACATTGTTATTCCTTTCAGTATACGGTCTTTCTCCATTAGTATGTAGCAACCAGCAACGAGGTGTGCAACTGTTTCCAATTCTGTTTTACAAAACCTACATTTGTGTGTTTCTCCCACATTTAATGGACTTTGTAAACCAATGTGTACGTAGCCCGCTATTTTGTGCCACCAAAATTAACCTTTCATCTCTTGGTTTGAATTCTCCTCTCCTTAACCATTCCTGCATTCATTCCTAATCAACATGAGGTTCTTCCAGAAGTTTTTCATATTTGCAGCTATATTTATGCATTTTCCACATTTCTTGCCTTCTCATCTGCTTCTTCACTTTATATTATTTCTTTTGTTTTTTGGCGCATTCAGTTGCTGCCTGTTTTTTATCCACTTGTGGTTTGATTTCCATTACTGCTTAATGCCGATATGGTTCTGCTAGCCTAAGCAGGGAAGTCATCTTAGATTTATTCTCCTCATGCTTCAAAACTTTCACAACATTTGGGTCCTGTGAGCTCAGCAGATATGTGCAGATTTATACATGTAATCACTTTCAAGGAGGCCCATCCCTCCTTCGGAATGAGGAATATATAATCTTGGTATGCACTGATTTTTATAAATCATTTGGCGAGCATGAAGCATCCTTCTTTTTTAACTCTCTAATCTATCCAACATGTTTTGGGGCCAATCATTCACTCCAAAACTGTAAGTTAGGACACAAAGAGCAAATTGGCTTATAGCTTACATTTTGTTCCTAGATGTCAACACTGTTTTCAGGATTAAGTCTTCTAAACTACTCCTCACTAAGTTTTATTTGCATTTGTTTATGTTTTATTGTTGATCCTTCATTGATTTCCAAATATTTATGCACTCCCACTTGCTCAAGTTCTTTTATATCACATTCCTATCCCAAACTGATATTTTCTTGATGCTGCAGCTTTCCTGCTTTAAAGGTTGCTTTTGCACATTTATCAAGACCAAATGACATTCTTAAATCATTTGAAAAAGTTTTGACAACTTAAAATTGTACTTCCAGTTCCTCATCTGATGAGCTATACAGTTTTAAATCATTGAAAAAGAGAACACTTGTTTTCTAGGAGCAAAATTATAACCATGGTCTAAGCTGTTAAGTAGACAGGTTAATGGGCTATGGGCAAGGCAGAACAGCAGTGGTGACAAAGAGTCACCCTGGAATATCCCCCTTTGAAGTTTTATCCCTGGAATAATAATTTGTCTTTTATCATGGCTTAATTGCAGAGTGGTTTGCTACTGTTCCATGGTCACTGTAATGTAGTTGGTCAATGTGGGGTGTATCTTATACATTTATAAGCAATCTTTTATCCATGAATATGGGATACTGTGTTTTTATGTAGTCAGTCCATGCCATACTTAAATTCTTCCCCTTTTTACAGTTCTCCACCATAACTTTATCTAACAGCAAATGATACTTTGTTCCATATGACTTTCTTTTATTGCCCTTTTGTTCTATTGCCATAATTGAGTTTGTCTCTAAATGACTATGGTCTCTGTCAGCATCAATTCCAGTCTATAGTTTATATGTCGTCATAAGGCAACTTATTGGTCTATAATTTTTAGGGTAGCTTGCAGGCTCATCCTTGAGTAGGAGAGGTTCACCCTTGAGTAGGAGCATTGTTTTTCCTGTTGTTAACCAGGTTGGTGTTTGTTTGGGGTGCACATATAAATAGTTCTTACTCATGGCTAAATCTTCATGCAAAGATGTTAATACTTTTAACCAGAAATTAGGTACTACATCTGGGCTTGGGGTTTTCCAATTTGTGGCTTTTCTTAACTTTGTTTCAATCTCTCTAGCTGTTACTTCATCCCATTTCATATCCTGTATCTTTAAACTTATTATTTCTTATACTTCTTCTATCCATTTAGCATCTCTGTTATGTTCCACAGGATCTTCATAGATACGTCTCCAATATGTATCTATTTCTTCTTTTTATGGAGGTCTTTCAATTCCTTTTACCTTGTTTCCCAATTCTCTATAAAACTTTTTAGGGTCATCAATAAATTGCTTATTTTGTACTTTTCCCTTATATTTATCTCCGTATATTCTAAGTTTTTCCACCTGTGCTGAGATTTTTAGTTTATTTGCGATAGTGCATGATAGATCCTAATCTGTTCTAATACTGTGCATTGCTTTTATCATGTCTATCTTTCTAAGTATTTTTGTTGATCTATTCCCTCTTCTATATTCTTCTAATAGTGACACTTCTTGTCTTAGTTGCTTTATAGTTTTCTCTGTTCGATACTTCCATGATGATATTTGATTTCTCCCCTTTCTCTCCCTCACTACCCTGTGTTCTTGTGATAGAACTTTATCAGTTATTAATTTAGCTGCACAGTACTATATCCTGTTTACCTCTGTTATATTGCATGGATCTCTATGGACAGTCCTAATTATTGCGTTCATTTGTTTTATCAAACTTCTGACTTTTTGGGTTTTATTGACCTTCTGCAGTCTATTTCTTTCATTGATCTTAATATATCTGTCTATCTCTATTAAGTCAAGCAACTCTTCTCTTATCTCTTTTTCATTTACACTGAGGGCACATTTTTTTGTTTTCCATTTCCTGTGAGCATTCTATAGAAAACTGAGGGCACATTTTTTTGTTTTCCATTTCCTGTGAGCATTCTATAGAATGTTCTGTTGCATCATCCTGTGGCATATTCTCTTCAATTTCATCCTGGGTCATCTGTCGCTCTGTAATTATGAGAACTCACTGGCCTATCACTCCTTAACATTAACTGTGTCAGAGTTTCCACAGTTTTATGTTCCTTCCCTTGCTGTCCAGCTTCAAGTGAATGCTTATACTAATTTCCTGTGGAAGGCTCCAAAATATCATCATATGGCTCCTGACCAATTGCTTCCCATTCCACTGGTTTCCCCTTAATTTGGAGTTCCATTGCTCTATCCTTTTGTGGTGCTTTCTGAATTAGATTTTCTACACTGAATCCTTCACTTTGGAGGTACTCCATAACCTCAGTTTCTATTTCTTTAACTTCTCCATTACTGATCTCCTTTTCTACTTTTCCTCTTTGTCTTTTATGTTTTGTATTGTAAAGTTTTCCATGTCCAGATTCCTTTGTCTGTATTTCTCTTCAAATATCTTTGGTGCTGCTCTTTTTGTATTGATTAGTTTTGCTTTCTCCTTTGCATAAATATTACACCATATTAACTCTCTTTTTCTTTCCCATGTCCATATTTCTTCTTCAGATGCCTCCTGGTCTTCCTGTTTCTCCTTACTTTGGGGACTTGTTCCATCCTGCTGTCATGTAACCTGTGTTAGACCTTCTACATCAAATCCTTCACTTCATAGGCACTCCATAACCTCAACTTCTATTTTTTTAACTTCTACTTTACTAATCTTCTTTTCTACATTCTCTCTTTGTGATATTATTTTTTTATTATGAAATTTTCCATGTCTGGATGCCTTTGCCTGTATTTCTCTTTGAATATCTTTGGAGTTGCCTTCTTTATGTTGATTAATTTGTCTTTTGTCTTTGCATAAATATTGCACCATATCAAATCTCTCTTTCTTTCCCATGTCCATTTTTCTTTTTTATAATTTTCAAAAATATGTCTAGGTTTTGTTGTTTATATTTTGCACTTCTTCAGATGCTTCTTTTTCCAAACAGATCAAAGTTTCTTGGGCTATATACTGTTTTTCAAAAATCTGTTGTATTAATGACCACACATTTTTATTTGAAGCTTCTAACAGCTTTTCTTGCAGCAGTATTTTTCTTTCCTCTAATTTCTCTCTTAATCTTTTTGTGTCTCTTGTGTCTGAAAAATCTGGGATTTTTGCATAATAGTAACAATACATAATTTCTTTATTATCCTCAATAGTGCATTCTATTGTCTTTATGGCTCTTCTTTGGCATACCCGTTTTTGTGATTTTTGTGGACTGCTACTTACTTCTACAATGGGGGGGGGCATCCTTCCCCTGGGCCTGGCTTGGCCTCATTGTACAAATATTTCTGTATTTTGAAGATTCATTTTTTCCAGTCCTGGCACCAGTGTGCCTACCAGGACTGGGCACATTTTTATCCTGGGTCTTGTGCACCCAGCTATCTTTTTTAATTTTTGACCTACTTCTGTCCATGATATATGCTACATAAATACAGTCCATATATCAGTGTCACCTTGGTGAGATTTTGTAGAAAACAGGGTCCACCTAGTGAGGGTACTCACCAAGACTTGAGGATGAATTCAAATTCAGCACTACTACTCTCTTTTGCTTGCTGACCTTTCATCTCTCCATTCAGAGTATTCATCTTCATTGAAGACAAATACACGTGTAGACTGGTTAAACTTGTTTGCACATTGCTCAGCACCACACACTGCCGTGCAATTGCCAGCCATAGCTGGACAGATAACTTTGACAATGTTTCCCTTAGTACAGCTGTAGCACATTCATGTAGTCCTCATCCTTAGTACTTTCTGGTCTAAGAAGTACTGCTAATGAACTGTGACTTATTATACCACCAGCAAAAAAAAAAAAAAAAAAAAAACAGCAGTAATATCCATCTACAGAGCACCTTCTTCATCAGTCCTGAAAAGCCCCCTCTTTGTGATAACAGTTCTTCAGCCTAGCATTATGGACAGTTGGACTACCCTTGTTTATCCTGCCAACCTTGTTGACTTGGGTCTCCTGAGGCAGTGCAGCAGTTGCCTCATGTAAACTGACAGCCCTCTAGTACAGAGTGCTCGAAATGTATCTACACCACAAAGCTTTAATTCCTGCACTCTCACACTCAAAACAGTAACACTGAAGAGGCTGTCAAACCACATACCATTACTCATGCACATAGTACCACTACTCATGCACATAGTATGCATCAAACACATAAATCAACATACCCGGAGGTTCTCTCAAAAAGTTACCGAAACACCAGAGATCTCCAAAACAAAAGACTGTTATGACTAACACAGTCCTACAGCACCCATGACACATAGCAACACCAGTGCCTCACCTACCAAGCCCATAAGGTGTAACACTCAAAAACCACATTTTTTTTGTCATTGGAGACTCCATAGTGAGACACACGGATGTCGCACTCCCGAGTTTAGACAAGGAGAAAGTCACGGTTCATAGGTTCATAGGTGTTTACTAGGCTAATGACCACAAGGGCCTTTTTAAGTCTAGCCACGCATCCCAAATCTCTGACAAGTTCTGATGCCTTTGATAAGTGTAAGCAGGGGTATTGGAGATGAAACATTTACAAGCAGGGGCCTGGGAGATGAACCATTTACAGACTGGCTGTGCCCATTAGAGACACAGGTGCCAAACCAGGGATGAATTTCCTGTTCCCCATACAATTGTCCAAGTTGCACTTGAATTGGATAAGGGAGGAACTCTGCTTTACATTGGTTGAGGAGCCTGTTCCATAGACGCGGTAGTCTTTGGGATACATACCTGTCTCTCCAGCATGTCCTATTTATATCACAGGCAAGGTTTAAGTCTTTAGAACTGGTAATTCTGGTGCTATTTTTTTTGGATATGCAGGAGGTCCATCAGAGTGGGGTCTGACAATGCTCTGTATGCCAGACATAGATCTCCCTTCAAAAGCATGTAGGAGACAGAATACAGGGATAGACCCTTTAGGTGGTCTGCACAGGACATTTTACTTACACCCTGTATTCAGTTAGTGATGAAACTCTTTGGATGTTCCAGTTGTTGGATATGCCTAGTTAGGTATATTCCAAAGGAGACATTGTACTCAATGATAGATCTGATGAATGCCAAATGCAGTGGAACAATAACTTCCTTGGACTTAGATGCCATACCTTTGTTTATAAGTTGTGCAAAATAGAATGATTTCATCACTACTGTAGACACATGATGGTCAAAGGCTAGATTACTATCTATATGTGTCCCTACGTCCCTGTCTACTGGGTCATCTCTAAGGAGTGTGTTGTCAATATGATAGATTCCAGGGGTGGATGAGTTCCCAAAGGATACTATTATGCATTTCTTGGCATTTAGTTTTAGTCCATGGCTCTGACACCAGTTGTTTGTCTGTGTCAGCCCCTCCTGGAGAACTTTTGTGTCAGTGTGGGATTAAATGACAGCTCCTAATTTGCAGTCATCTGCAAATTTAGTCAGGCAGAGACCACTGACATTGGCCTTGACTTCAGTGAAGTAAATGCCAAAAAGGAGTGGTCCAAGGATTGATCCCTGAGGGACTCCACTTGTGGCTGGCTTCTTTGTAGAGGTGGACTCCCCATTTCTAACTTCCTGGATCCTGTCTGTGAGCCATTTGGCTATCCACCAGGTGACATATGAGGTTTGTACCTAACCTCTTGAGTTTGTCAACAATGCCTGAATGGGCATTGTGTCAAATGCCCTTGGCCAGGTCAAAGTAGGCAGTGTGAACCATTTTTCCTTATCCATTGCTTTCGGTACCTTCTCAAAGAAGTCCACCAGCTTGAGTAGGCATGATCTGCCCTTGACAAAAAGCAAACTGGGTTGGGCTCAGTGTTTACAGGTTTACTATATCTCTGTTGATCATTTCCATGATAATTCTTTCCATGGCTTTACATATAAGACTAGTGAGACTAGTGAGACTTATGGGTCTGTAGTTTCCAGGGTCTGTAGATGGCCCACCATTGTGCAGAGGGATGACTGTTGCTGTTCTCCATTCATGAGGCATGAAGCCTCTTTGGAGGCTACAGTTAGCTAGTAATTCCAAAGGCCCTGATAGGTTATGTTTCATGCCATTTAGAAGGAATTCTTAGATACTGTCTGGGCCCATTGATGCAGTGCTCTTGGTCTTAGAGAGAACATTAAGGAGGTGGAGTTATATCTGATGGTATTTCCTGAGGGAAGGTTGAGGAGAGGGAGAAGTAAAGTTGGACCTGAACTTATCAGCCAGGAGGTTTGCTATATCTTCTGGCTCAGTTTAGGTGGCTCCATTTACAATGAGCTCTGCACACAATTGTGTATTGCCTTTGAGGTTGGAGACATAACTAAAGAATGCTTTGTGGTTGTCTTGGCCTGGGAGGCCAAACGTACCACACATTTGGCTTTGATAGACTTTATTTGTCCTCTGAGTTGTTTGTTTTGTTTTGTTTGATGAGAGTGCGTTTATCCCGCTGGGTGCTGCACCTCCTAATTTTTTGCCATGATTTTCTTCCTTCTGTAATACAGCCTATTGATTGTGTGAGTCCACGAGGATGGCTTCTTTTAAGAGTTACTTCTCTACTTCTTTCTGGTGGGTACAGCTGCCTCTATGCAGATATTAACATGCTTGTAGAGGGTTTCTGTGAATAGTTCTGCATAGGCAGCATTGTTCTCAGGGTTTATGGGGATTTGAAATTTTGCCTGGTTATCACTTAATAGCAGGAGGTAAGTCTTAAAGTAGTTCCTGAATATTCTAGGGTTGGCTGGGGTCCAGGTTTTATTTTTACTTCAAAGGAGTCCATTTTGTGGTCTGACCTTACCAGGGAAGGCATTACAGTAGGGGGTGTGCAGCACTCTGCCATATTAGTGAGGACCAGATCTAGTATGGTTGCACCCCTGGTTGGTGTATTGACTATCTGGTCCAGGGAGTTTGTGTTTACAAAATCCAGGAATCTCTGTGCCTGTACCTTTGGTGTCATATAGGATTCCAAGTTAATAGTGGGGTAATTAAAGTCACCCATGAATATGGTATTGGGTTGGATGGTTAGTGCTTCTAATAAGTTTAAATACATAGCATGGGTTTCCTGAGTCATAGAGGGGGACCTATAGCTTGCAAAGAAGTGGTACTGGATTTTACCTATGATGATTTGAACATGATGCATTGTCCTGTTTGACCAGCCTTGAAGTATATTTATTTTTGATGTAAACAGAGACACCTCCACCTTTAGTCCCTGCCTGTTAAGTAGCTGATCTAAATGTGTGGAAGGCATTATAACCTTGCACTGTTGGTGTGTTCTCCGCAGCTTTAAACCATGCCTCAGTAACCACACAGATGTTAACATTCTCTAGAGTGAAGATAGCTTCTAGGGAGTGGAGTTTTTTGTTTAGACTCCTAGCTGCCTGTCCAGTACCAGGATTCGTCAGATCGAGCATGCACTCAGGTCTCTCAGCAACAAGTACCATTATGACTCTGTCATAGTTCATGTTGGAGTGAACGATCTGAGACATACCTCACTGGATTATATTAAGAGAGACATGACTGAGCTCTCTGAGTATGTGCCCCCAGCAGGTATGTCCGTAGCCATGAGCAGAATATTGCAATCACCTAGAATGATGCCACAGTATAAACAAAAAAATAATTGGCTTAGTTTTTGGTGTCATTCAAAGGGGATCCAGTTTCAGTCAGCCTGGGAGGTCATACTCGACAAACCCGACTGCTTTGCCAGAGATGGTTTGCACTTGGCAACGCTAGGCTTTCGGCTGCTGGCAAAGGCTCTTGTCTTCCCCACAGTGCCTTCTTTAGGAAAAGTCTCAAAAACAAACTTACTGATGTGAAATTTGTCAATCATAACAAAATAAGGGTTATGCTGCTAAATGCTAGGAGATTAAACAAAAACTGCACACCCTGGAAACACTTCTATCACTGGAAGACATAGATGTCTGTGCAGTCAAAGAAACCTGGTTCAAGGCCTCACAGAGTACCCTGGCCTTGCAAGGCTACAATAGGTTCCACAACTTCAGACCACAAAACAAACATGTGAGAACCAAAGGAGGCAGTGTTTCTATCTATATTAGAGATAAATTCACCTTCCAACTAGTCAGACTGGACAACTCCATGGAGTTACTCCAAGTTCAGGTTACTGCAGGTAAGACCCACATTCAAGTCATAGCCAGTTATAGATCCCCCTCCATAGGTCATGATGTGCATGAAGCCTACTTGACTACACTGGAGTCAATCAAATATTGCCGAACACTCTGGTTATGGGGGATTTCAATTATCCCATCATCAACTGGGAAACCTGCTCTAGCCCTAATTCACTACTGGAAAAGTTCCTTGACTTTGTTAATTCAAAAGCCCTGGAACAAATTGTTCAAACCCTGACAAGAGGAACAAACATACTAGATTTGGTCCTCACTAACATGACAAACAGATGAACTGCCACAACTGTTGGACCCTCATTAGTTAAATCTGACCGCAAATAACTCACCTTTGAGCTGGCAATAACACCAGAATTCACAAAGGAATGAAATCAAACTAAAAAACTTCACCAAGGCAAACTACACCCTCCCAGGGGTAGGTATAAATACATTCCAAGCTTCACCCCAGCTGGAAGTGGCAACTACAGCAAAGCTTACACTAAAGTCCTGTACAGTCATTTGCATAAGTGTATAGATTTGGCTGTTCCAAAGAGAATAAAAGCCAGAGACTAAGTAAAAACACACCACACTGGTGGACATCCAGCATCAACAAACTTTGCAGCAAACAGAAAATGTTGGTTACCAAGAAAACAACGGTGAGGCCCCAACAATGGAAAAGCATCTTCCTCAACCTCAACAGAAAAATAAGACAACATGTCAAATACTCTAATGGTATCTTTGAAAAAAACTAAGCAAGCAAAGCCAAGTCTAACCATAAGGCTTTTTACAGCTATGTATGTAGCCTAAAAGGTAGGACCCAAGCATGTGCTGAACTTGTGACTAACGGTATCACACACACTCACCCCACAAAGATAGCAAACCTGCTAGCAGATAGATTTGTGAAAATTTAACTCCCTTATCCCCTCCAAACTTATCACAAACCTTGCCCCCAACTCCCCCCCATCCTACATATCTGAAGAGCCAGTCATTAAAGCCTTGTCCAAGGCAAAAAAAACCAGCCTCTATGGGACCAGACAGCATCCCTGGCTGTCTTCTAAACATGTTAAAACATGAACTGGCATCATCATTAAGTACCCTGTTCAACCATAGCCTAACCACAGGCTTTGCTCCTGTAGAATGGAGAACAGCAACAGTTATTCCCCTCCAAAAACATGGCTTAGCAACAAACCCGGGGAATTATAGACTCGTGTCTTTGGTCTCTATCCTAGTTTAAATATGCAATTAAAAGCAGAACACAAGTAAAACACAGTATAAAGAAAATGAATCACAATATACAGAATAGAACAGAATAAAGGAACACAAAATACAAGAAAACAAAAACAAACTAACATTTCCCTCACAGCAAGTTGTGGCAGAGTCTGGTGATTTTTTCTAATAAAGCTTACCACCTAGCCTGCATGTAAGTCTTCTTGCATGACATATCATGCAACCATGTTACATACTACCTATTCTACTTGTAAGTCTTCTAAGGTAAGAAATACAATAATCATGTCACTTTCCACCTAGTCATCAGGTAAATCTTCTAGCGTGACATATCCAGCAATCCTGTCACTTACTACTACCTGCTCTACATGGAAGTCTGCTAGGGAGAGATATCCTGCAATCATGTCACTTACTACCTAGTCTACATGTAAGGCCTCCAGGGTGACAAATCCATCAATCATGTCAATTATTACCTAGTCTTCACATAAGTCTTGTAGTCTGACATATCTTGCAATTGTGCCACTCACTACGTAGTCTACATGTAAGGCATTCAGTGTGATAAATCCAGCAATGATACCACTTAATTCCTACTCTGCTTGCATAGCTTCTAGTGTGAGAGATCCAGTAATCATGTCACTTCCTACCTATTCTATATGCATAATGCCTAATGTAACATATGCTGCAGTCATATCACTTACTACTTACTCTAACTGTAAGTCCTCTATGTTGACATACCCTGCAATCACATCACTTACAACTCAGTCTACATGTAAGTCTTAAAGTGTGACAAACTCAGCAAATCATGTCACTTCCTACCTAATCTGCATGTAAGTATATCTAGGGTGAAAAATCCAGCAATCATGTCACTTCTTCCCAGTCTACCTATAAGTCTTCTACGGTGTCAATTACTACTTAGTCTGCATGTAAGTCTTCTTGTGTGACATATTCTGCAATCACTAAGGTGATAAATCCAGTCACTTACTACCTAGCCTATGTGTAAGTCTTCTAATGTGTCAAATCTAGCAATCATGTCACTCAAAGGCTACAATGACTTTCATACATTTTGATCCCCATCAGCTCAGGATAAAACAAAGGGAGGAGATGTCTCAGTGTTGATAAAGGAAAAGTAGATCACTAGACTGGTTCAAGAACATGACTCACTTGAGCTGCTCCATGCCCAACTAACCATAGGAGTGACCCCCTAACAGATCCTTGCTAGCTACAGATCCCTTAACATGAGTCTGGAAAAATTCACCTCCTTCCTAAATCTACTGTAATCTCTTAAAATTCAACCTAACACCATATTTTGACTTCAACTATATCTCCATAAACTGAGAGACATATATGGCCCATAATTCACTTTGCTCAAAGGTTTTTGGACTTCATCAATGCAAACACCCTGGAGCAACTAGTTAGCTCCCCAGCTAGAAGTACAAATATCCTAGACCTAGTACTCACAAACATAGGGGGAATGCGGCTCCCTCCCAGGCATTAACTCCTCCTTGGTAAGATTTGACGACAATATTATTTTCTTTAGTATTAAAACTAACCTAAAACCACCATCAAACTCCAAACCTGTTAAGAACTTTGCTAAGGCCAATTACCTCAAACTAAGCTTTCATCCTTCTAAGTTGGGAACTGCTGATTGAGAGCCCAGTGTCCAAGTGTATTAGTTCTGGTTTAGGCACTTGGGCTTCAGGCCAGTTATTTTACATTAAGAAGGTTCGTGGACTGCACTCTTGTGGGAGAAGAGGCTGGACTCTGCCCTTCTGAGCTGGGAATTTTCTGGTTAAAGGTTTATAGTGCCTGAATATTTGAACTGTATCTTACTGAAATTGGTTCACCTTGTTTGCTCTAGCATAGACTAGATCCAGGCCTACTGAATCTAGCTTTGTTTATATACTTGTTGTTTGTTTGCTTGTTATTTCCTGGAAGCTAATTCACCTAATACGCAACTTCTCAGCTTCTGTGGATCACTAGTGATATCTGCATTGCTTACTGTACTTATTTCCTTGTTTCACTTGAATGAAAGTTACTGTTTGTCATTTTTGCATTTAGTTACTTGTATCACATTGCACTCAAGTTACCTGGCACTTGCTCACTAAAGCAATTATATAAGTCAGCACTAAAAATTAAAAGCACTACACCCTCACTCCCCACTGGCCCTTGTTTTCAATTAAGGATTTCCCAATATTATTCTAGCATGTCCAAAGGTCAGTTGTCAATCTCCTCTCCGGTCCAGCTGGTGAATCTGGGAATCTTGAGGCAATGTTATAACTGCCTCATGTACGCAGACAACCCTCTCCTCCTCCCACATAACACAAATACTTGCAAGAGATGCAGCTATTTAGCCAAACTGGAGGCTGAGCTCTCTCAACTCAGGACTGGCAAGACCAGACAGGAGGAGAAGGCAACTACACTCACCACAAAACCAGCCTCACATAATGCTACCACTCCACTGAATCAAACACATAAACACACAAAGACATACTCGGAGGCTCTGAGTAAAAATTTACCTAAACAGCAGAGGCCTCCAAAGCAGACACCCAAACAACTGCTACCTCAAGACACCCCACAAGCAACACATAAACCACAAAAGCAGTGTGCAAAGCAGTCACAGCCCTTAAGGCCAAATACAACACCAAACATACTTGTCATAGGTGACTCCATAGTCAGACACACTGACGTCCCACTCACCAGGCTGAACAAGGAGAGGGTCACAGTAAGCTGCCTATCGGGCTAGAATCCGCCACATAACACAAGCACTGGGTCACTCCACAGCAAGTACAAATATGACACAGTCATTGTCCATGCTGGTGTGAACGACCTGAGACGCACCTCCCTGGACTGCATGAAAAGAGACATAGAGGAGCTCTCTGATTATGTAGCCCAGGCAGGTATGACCCTAACCCTGAGCAGTATCCTTCCTTCACCAAGAATGATGCCACAATATAGAGACAAGATGATCAGCTTTAACAATTGGCTTAATGTCTGGTGTCATTCAAAGGGGATCCAGTGTCTGTCTGCCTGGGATGACATGCTTGACAAGCCACGCTGCTTCAAGGGATGGCTTGCACCTGTCACCCTGGGATTCCGGATATTGGCTAAGGCTCTTGCCACCCCATAGTGCCTTTTTAGGCAAGGCTCAAATTCTAAACCTACCACCCTAGAAAACAAAAATGGGAAGAAATTGAGGGTAATGCTGCTCAATGCCAGAAGTCTAAATCTCAAAATGCACGACTCGAGGCCCTTCTCAGTATGGAGAACATCGATGTCTGTGCTGTAACTGAAACCTGGTTCAAGGCTCTTGAGAGCAGCCCGGCACTATTAGGTTTTACCTCATATCATGCGTTCCGCCCCAAAACCCGGACCACTCCACAAAAGGAGGGGTGTATCCATATTCATAAAGGATACTCACACCTCCAGGTTGGTGGCAACGCATGAAGCTTCGGAAACCATCCAGGTGCAACTAACAATAGGCAAAACTGCTCTACAAATTGTAGCATGCTACAGGCCACCCTCTCAAACTCAGGAACCCCACACAGCCTTCCTGAAGACACTGGAGGGTATAAATGTATCTCCAAACACCATCATATTGGGTGACTTCAACTACCCGAATATAGACTGGGAACATTACTCAAGCCCTAACTTTCTAGCCCAACGGTTCCTGGAGTTCATAAATTCAAATGCCATGGAACAGCTAGTCACTGTTCCCACGAGAGGAGAAAATATACTAGATCTCATTGTCACAAACATGGGGACAAAATGCTCCACACCGAAGTATATCCCTCATTGGTGAGATCTGATCATAAACTAATCTCACTGGAAATCCACATCCCGCCCCACCCCAAACAAAAGACCATAGTGAAGAACTTCTCTAAAGCAAACTTCACACTACTCAAGACTGGTGTGGTATCCTTCAAGGCCCCTGAGTCAGAGGAAACCACAACCCAAGCTGCGGAAGCCCTTACAAATGCCTTCTATGAACACCTCCAGGACTGCATGGATCAGGCAATCCCAAATAAAACCAAGACTCTTTCCACAAAGGGCAAACGTCCAGTCTGGTGGACCCCAGCCATTAACAAACTTTACAATAAGAGGAGAAAGCTATTACATGATAGAACAAAATCCATAAAGGGAAGTCACCCTGATCATTATTAGTAAAAAATACGAGCACTCATAAAATCAACTAAGGCCAATTTTGAGAGAAAAATTGCCATGGATTCAAAGGACAATCATAAGGCCTTTTTCGCTATGTTAGGAACCTGGGTGGAAACTCACAGATATGCTCAGAATTAGTCCAAAATGATACAAAAATCACTGAACCCACAGACATTGCCAACATACTGGCAGACAGGTTCAGTGCAAACTTCACCCCTCTCCCCTAAAGGAGAGATAACTATCCCAGCCGAGTGTAGCCTCCCGGACATCTCAAATGCGCAGGTGAAAGCTGCTCTCTCTAAAGCTAAAAACACAGCATCAATGGGACCGGATGGTGTCCCCGGCTGTGTGCTACATGAGCTAAATGAGGAATTAAACCCGCACATAAGGCAGCTGTTTAATCTCAGCCTTACCACAGGATACGTGCCCAAGGAGTGGCGTGACGGCAACTGTGGTCCCACTCCACAAAGGTGGCGCCTCTACGGACCCTGGTAATTACCGCCCATAAGCTTAACAAGTCTAGTCAGCCAAGCTATGGAGAGGATCATAATGGAGCTCATAAACAAAGATATAGGGACTTGCAGACATTGGACCCGACCCAGTTTGGCTTTGTCAAGGGAAGATCATGCCTTTTGAACTTGGTCGACTTCTTGAAATAGTCACCAAGGCCATTGATGAGGAAAGGCAGTCCATACAGCCTACCTTGACCTTGCAAAGGCTTTCGACACAATACCCCACTCGGGTATTGTAGAAAAACTTACCAGCTTAAATGTAAACCCATATGTCACAAGATGGGTTGCAAACTGGCTTAAGGACAGAACCCACAGGGTTAGAGTTGCTGGCGCTGTGTCAGACTCCAAGCCGGTCACAAGTGGTGTCCCACAGGGCTCGGTCCTTGGCCCCTATTGTTTGGCATCTACTTCTCAGAAGTACAGGCCAACATGGGAGGACTTTGGCTGACAAAGTTTGCAGATGACTGCAAACTGGGCGCCATAGTGGAAAGTGCATCGGACACTGATATCCTTCAGAAGGGACTCACGGAAACAGATAGCTGGTGCCAGAGCCATGGCCTGAAGTTAAACGCCAAAAATGTATAGTCATACCCTTCGGGAAAAACAAGGTAACCCCAAGCTACCATATAGGTGGCAATCCACTAAGCACAGAAGAGGTTATCAGGGACCTGGGGACCCAGGTTGACAGTAGCCTTTCTTTTGACACTCACATTGCTAAAGTGGTTAGAAAGACCTTCTACATTGCCCACCTGATCATGAAGGGATTCACATCCAGATCTAGTGAGGTCATTGTTCCCCTGTACTCTTCACTTATCAGACCAATGATCGAGTACAATGCCCCATTCGGGATGTATCTCACCCGACATCTGCAGCAATTGGAGAGACCCCAAAAGTTCCTCACCAAAAGGATAAAGGGACTCCAAAATCTGTCATATGCTGCCAGATTGAAGAAACTCCAGCTCTATTCAGTCGCATACCGTCTGCTCAGAGGTGACATGTGCCTGACATACAAGGCCATGTCCAACCCGGAATTAATGGACATGCTCCACCTCAAAAATCCAAATCCACCAAAACCACTAGAGCAAGCGACTTAAACCTTAGCACGGATATAAATAGGACGTGCTGGAGGGATAGATTTATCACTCAGAGACTCCCTATGCTGTGGAATAAAATCCCGGTCCATGTGAGGCAGAGCACCTCGCTGACTCTGTTCAAGAGAAATCTAGACCTGTGGATGGGAGATCGTAGGTTTACCCCGGGAATCATCTCTGGGTCACTGCTGGACAGAGGCACAACAAACTAATGGGCACAGTATTTTTTCATATAAGGGGTGGCGTAAGCCACAATAATTTGGGCTAGGCTTATAAATGCCTTAGGGCAGATAGCCTAGTATAAACCTATGAACCTAAACCTATGAACCTATGAACCTAAGTGACAGCTTATTAATCTTCCAAGCCCCTCTGAACCCAGATGGCACTGAGGCCTACTTTGTGTTGGACACAAAAGAACTGTACAACCACATTCATAGCTGCACAGAGGAGGCAATGTCTGTCTCAGTCAAACCTATGATTACTGGCAAAAATAAAGCACCACTGTGGACCTCTAGCATAAAAAGGCTATTCAACAAAATTAAAAAAAAATCCTCTGCAAAGCCAAGAAGGAACAGACAAAACAGCGCAAAACTACATTCATCAGTCTAAACAAACAAATTAAGAGAGCTGATCAAAAATGCTAAAGCAAACTATGAGGCAAAGATAGCCTCCCAGGTGAAAGATAACCATAAGGCTTTTTTAATTATGTCTGTATCCTCAGGGAAAATGCTCAACAATGTGCTGAGTTAATCATGAATGGCAACACTTATACCCAGCCTGAAACTATAGTAAACCTGTTATCTGACAAGTTCAGTTCAAACTTCTCACTTTACTGCACTTGCTAAACACAAAACAACATTCCAGGATGCTTTTTAAATAGCTTAAAACAAAATCTATCAGGGCCACTAGAAACCCTCTTTAATCACAGCCTCTGGATGAGCTTTGTCCCAGAGGAATGGAGGAATGCATCAGTCATTCGATCCCTCTGTATAAGGGGAACCATCAACTGACACAGGGAACTACAGACCCATAAACTTTACTAGTCCTATCTGCAAAGCCATGCAGAGAATTATCGTGGACCTGATAACAACATAAGAAATCTTCAAACACTTGACCAGACTTAATTTGGCTTTGTCAAAGGGAGATCTTGCCTGCTGAATCTGGCAGACTTCTTTAAGAAAGTCACCAGAGCAATGGATGAGGGCAAAATGGTACTATCTATACCTGGCCAAATCTTTTGATACAATCCCCCTCTCAGGGATCATAGATAAACTTACTGAGTTAGGCATAAACCCCTACATTGTCAGATGCATTGCCAACTGGATCACCGACAGGACACATGCTGTCAAGAAAGGTGAATCCACTTCTGATAAGAAACCTGTTACTAGCAGTGTCCCACACAGCTTAGTGTTGGGACCCTTCCTCTTTGGTAAATACTTCTCTGAAGTGAAGGCCAATGTTGAGGGCCTCTGGCTCACCAAGTTCACTGACGACTGTAAAATGGGAGAAATCATCAAATCCTCAAATGATGTTTTTTGTTCATTCTAGAAACAGGCCTGAAAATGACAAATGACTGGTGCCAATGGTCTGAAACTAAATGCTAAAAAATATGTAATAATACCCTTCAGTAAATCAGATATCCCTGCAAATTATAATATTGATAGCACTCCCCCTAAAAGTAGTCCCAGTGGTGAGGAACCTAGGGTGACAGATAGTAACCTAAACTTTGACCACCAGGTAGCTATGATAGTGAGGAAATCCTTCTGCGTGCCTCAAATTATAAGTAATGGTAGGGCATCAAGATCAAAGGAAGTCTTAGTGCCATTGTGCACAGCCCTCATAAGGTCCATAAAAGAGTACAGTGTTCCCTTCTGTACGTACCTTACCAGGCACTTACACCAACTGGAGCAGCTCCAGAGGTTTCTCCCTAAATTAATAAAGTGTAAGACAGATGTCTTGTGCAGACCAGCTAAAGGCCCTATCCCTTTGCTCCATCTCATATTGTTTATTGAGGGGTGACTTATTTCTGACCTACAAGGCATTCTCTGATCCACCCATGATGTGAATGTTACATATTTGCAAGAAAAATATACAAGGATTATGTGTTCCATGGGCTTGAAACTTACTTGTGACCCTAACAGAACTTGCTGGAGAGATAGATTCATATCCCAAAGGCTACCTCATCTATGGAATATATTTCCCATCTTCGTAAAACCAAGCCTGTCTCTCACACTCTTCGAAAAGAATCTGGATAAATGAATGGGGAAACATAAATTCATTCCCAGGGCACTGCCCATGTCCCTTATGGATACAGGCAGTCTATAAAGTGACTCAGGCCTCCAACACCCACAGACCCACTACCCTGATATTACCCCATCTCATATCTGGGGAATTAAGACATAATATTGTCATATCCTGAGTATAACTGGCTAGGCTAATAAATACTCTTGTGCAATTAACCTAGTAATCACCTATGAACCTATAGATCTCTGAACTTACTAGCTAGTCTACATGTATAACTTCTAGTGTGACAATCTGCAATCATGTAATTAACTACCTAGCCTACATCTGAGTTTTCCAGGGTGACAAATCCAGCAATCATGTCACTTATTAGCGAATCTACATGTAAGTTTTCTAGTGTGACAAATCTTGCAATTAGGTCACTTACTACCTAGTCTCCATGCATAATTTCTAGTGTGATATATCTAGCAAACATTGCACTTACTAATTAGACTACTATATTTCCTAGGGTGACATATCTAGCCATCATGTCACTTACAACCTAGTCTACCTTTAAGCCTTCTAGTGTTTCAAATCTAGCAAATATATCACTTACTACAAAGCCTACATTTATAACTTCTAGTGTGACCTATCCTGCAGTTATCTCTCTTCCTACCTTCTCTACACGTAAGACCTTCAGGGTGGCAAATCCTGCAATCATGTCACTTACTACCTAGTCTACAAATAAGTCTTCTAAGGTGACAAATCCAGCAATCATGTCACTTACTACCTAGTTTACAAGTAAGTCTTCTAAGGTGACAAATCTAGCAATCATGTCACTTACTACCTAGTCTACAAGTAAGTCTTCTAAGGTGACAAATCCTGCAATCAAGTCACTTACTATATAGTCTACTTGCAGAACTACTAGTGTGACATATCCAACCACTATGTCAGCTATTACGTAGTCTACATGTAAGTCTTCTAATGTGATATATGCACCAGTCATGTCACTTACTGGCTAGTGTACATGTTAGTGTTCTAGTGTGATTTATCCAGCAACCATGTCACCTACTAGCTAGTCTTCATGTATAACGTCTAGTGTGACAAATCCTGCACTTATGTAACTTACTGCCTAGTCTAAACATGTCTTCTAAGGAGAGAGATACATCAGTCACATCATTTACTAAATAGTCTACATGTATGTTTTCTAAGGTGATAAATCCCAGCAGTCATGTCACTTATTATAGTCATTATGCAAGTCTTCTAGGGTGACAAATCCTAACAATCATATCACATACTACTTAATTTACATATAGGTCCTCCAGGGTGACAAATCCAGTAATCATGTCACATTCTACCTAGTCTACCTGTAAGTCTGCTAGGGTGACATATCCTGCAATCATGTCATTTACTATCTAGCCTACATGTAAGTCTTCTAGTGTGACATATCCAGCAATTACTTCCCTTAGTATTTAGTCTACATGTAAGTCTTTTAGGGTAATAATTCCAGCAATACTTGGCACTTATGTAATACACCCACACCTACTTATCAAACCTTTAATGCACTTGGTGTACATGCATTAATTATTTGAGCTAAGTGAGCTCTTCCTCTCCTTATACAGCCAGAACAACAAAAGAAAAGCATAACGTTGAACAGCTTCAGTGCAGAAAATCCTAATACATAAAATGTATTCACATAATTGCAATTTTCCAATTGAGCTCATTCAAACTCTATTTAGATTTTTTGTAATTCTTAATTCTTCAGATATTTTAGTTGATGGAAAGTTCAGCAAAAAAAAATCATTCCAGATAACTGGAATCACCTCCCAAAGAATTAGAAATGAAATGAAACTCATTACATTCTGAATAAACTCAAAGAACTACTTAAAAAGATCATACTCCTGTTTCACAGATCATGGCTAACCAGACCCCATCTAATCTGTTTATTCTCTTGTTCACAATTACCTTCCTCACCCTGGTAATAAATGCTAAAGTTTTCATATGTCAGTCTATCTTCTCCTTTACCACTTCATACAGTAATTCACTTCATTTTCTATAATTTCCTACTTCAGTGCAATAAATCTACTTGGCACCATCGGTTCTCACCTTTCATTCTATTCTTCTCATATTCATGAGTTCCTTGAACCTTACACTAAAGTTTACCTGTTGTAACAATTGTATCCTGTATCTACTTTCACATGGAATGTTTTAAAGTTACCAACTCCTTAATGTTTGTATATTTTTTCTCATGCATTTTTTTCATGCATACAATGCTGTAAATATTGTATTACCTGACTCATTTGCAAACTATGTAAACTCTTGCTTTTCCTGTGCTCTGCCTCTTTGTCCATATATTGCTCTTTGACCAATGTTTTAATATTGTTATATTACCTGAGTCTAGTGTAAACATTTGATGTTTCTGTTGTTTTTATCTTGTGGCCCATGTCATGTCTGAGAAGGTTCTTTGTTACAGCGCACACACCAATACCACATTTGGTTAACAAATCAAAATAAATAAATAAATAACATTTGTCTCACATTATGGCATTTCTATTCTGGAGCCATGTTGTCATGTGTCTCATCTGAGAGCCATTGGTATTCATGTATTGTAACATTTGTTGATTCAGCACAGGTTCCTTGATTGTCTATAACATCAAAAGCAAACTGACAGGTCAGGAGTTTACAGCATATCTCTTGTGCTGAGCCTTGCACAATGGGCTCGTGTTTGACCTCTTACAATCTTCAGGCATCTCACTGTCTTCTAACAATGTGTTAAAAAGTTTACTTTATTTCATTCATTTATTTATTTACTTTTTGTAGTCCAGAGTAGTCTCACTATATCAATGGCCTGTTTCAGGGTTACAGGATGTGGCATTTATACTTAACAGTGGAAATTTGACCAGGATACCAGGGAAGTTCCCCTACACTTTAACCTTTGAAACTGGTGGTGGGTAGTAGTAGAGACTGAGAAAACATGGCAGAGATGGAGTTTTACTTTGGAAGTAATTGTTGAGTCTGAGATTTCTAATGGCAAGGAGCATGGTGCTCTTTTAGAGTACTGAAGACTGCAACTGCTCTTACTCCCAGTTTTCAGCTTTAATGAATTAGATAGAACTAGAGATTTTAGATGAATGTATGTTATAAGAAACGACATCTCAGAGTGATGAGGCTGCAATGCCCCATTTCTCAGCTGTAGTTGGAAAGGATTAATAGATGTTAGTGTTTAAGTATTAGCCTTTCCTGATTCACTTGCAGATTTCTTAGCCTGCTGTTTTGCCTGCTGTAGGTGGTTTTCATTTAAGGGAAAAGAATGGAATGGAATGGAATGGTATAACTAATGTAAGGGTGCCTGTTGACACCTAATCTGTGCATGCAGAGGAAGTCAGTGACAAACCTTGATTTAGAAAATGATCAATCAGTTGGCATAGGGGCAAGGAATCTACCTCTGCTTCAGGTGATGCAGTACAATTGATTAGTCACCTAGGAAACCAGAGGGCATGGGGCGAAGGTTTGAGAACTGTTAACTAAGTCCGGGGGAGGATTTCACCTGCTACAGTAACACTCTCTGTTTGAATGAATGGTACAGTGCTGTAAGTTGATACTCCTTAGGTGGATAGTTCTGTTCCACATGCATAGGAATGTGTATGCATGTGAACAGTGTGTCACTGCTTGCTGGCTTCATGATGGAAGGAAACAATAGTTCTCAAATGGAAGAAGCTCAGTGATAGCATTAACAAAGCTGGAATACCAAAATCTATCAACAAAACTTGCTACAACAGAAACTCTTATTCCTAGAATAGGAGAGGACTGTCAGCCTACAGTCTGAAGAAGTAGGAGCAAACAGAGAGATCTGGAGATTGAGGAGAGGCACCATCAGGCAGCAGGATGAGACATCATGAGTAATATAACCTTTCAGAAAACCTAAAGATTTTATTTGCTACTGTGACAGTATATTTATAGACAAATCCAAGAATATAGAAGCAGTATAGTATCACTTCAGCTTGGTTAACAGAAGGTTCTGCTGGAGGAAACATGATGTTGTATAAGTAGGTGGAAGGAGAATGGGGATGACATCATTACAACATTTCTCCTATTGGTCTCATGGTGATACCCTTTGTTTAAGGACTAAAGTCTGGAGGACATATTTTGCAGATTCAAATATTTGATAGCCATTGAGAATTAAAGTAATGAAGGAGTGAGCTAAATGTCTGCTGTGATTGGGAATGACTGATTATGGCCATGGCCATTTACTGCAGGGTCAGGGAGTATAGGCAAGCCTGCTGGACTTGCCCAAGGGTCTAGCTCTGGGACATTAGCAGGACAACCTAGTGTAAACAGAAAATGAAGAAGTAAGGAGGCGCTTAAGAACAAAGAACAAACATTACAAAGACATGTGTCTGGACCATTTCTCCCCGGCCCTCTGCTGAAAATTGGCTTTGTTCCAACTGGGACTTTCCCAGTTAACAAATGTTAAATAAATAAAAAGAAATAAATGAAAAGAAAGCAATGTGAAATGCTGAATGAAAGCATTTTTGAGGGAGTGAAAAGTATACTATTAATGCAAGAAGTGAAGTTAAGGGTGAGGGAGGTAATAGAAGAGTGGGCATACTGATTCAGGAATGGAATAATTGTGAAAGTAAAGAGTGTGCAGAAGCTGGGAAAATGAGCTGTGTGGTGGGAAGATGTATGTGGGAAAATTGGGGTATAGTAATGTTGGTATATTATGGACTCAATGAAGACAGAAACTCTATGAGTATAGGAATGTAATTTTACAAATGGTAAAGGAAGGGAGAGAGTGATATCTGGAGGGAATTTTAATATGGTGATTATTAACATGAGGTGGGCAGGTTTCCTGGGGGTGGTAAAGTTTCACAGAAAGAGATAACTGGTGTGATGACCCACCACTGCCAACCAGTAATCAAGGAGCCTCAATCCTCACCACTGGCAACAGTGAGGGACATTCACTGAGAGGATGACGAGTACACACACATATTTCCAGATCCAGCTCTCTGAATCAAGTGCAAGTTCCCTTAAGAGCACACAGAGACCAAAGTCAGTCCAGACTGGTTTCTCACTTTTTCTCCAGATCCCTAGTCAGCCTCCCCACTGACACAGCTATAGAGTTGAGATCTCAGCTGAGTGACCAAGCCAAAACCTCCAGCACCCTCTCTGTCCAACCAGTGCTTCATGTCTCTGCCCAAGTAGCTGACACTCATACACTCTTTGAGGTTTGATTTACACACACACCTGGCAAAGGCTGGGACAGGTTTACTAGCTATGCCCCCTTCTGCCCAGTCTATAAGGTAGTTTTCACTGCCACCAGTCACTCCTTATCAGCTGCTTTAAGCCCCTTAACAAAGGATGTCAAATCTTACTGTGCAATATTAATATTTACACAAATGGTCGTGTGAGCAAGAGCAAGGCTATTAGGAGTGGCCCACACAGTGTCACCAAATAAATATACAACTACTCTCAAAGCTTAAGTATCTCTACACAGATCAGCCACAATGAAATGTTTAAATATATTTAATAATAAATAATAAAAGAACAAGAAAATGCTAAATATATATTCATAGTGTGACATCAGAGATTAAAAACCACAGGAAATACTTAAATAACATTGCATACAGGCTCACACAAATAAATAAAAACCTAAACTTCACTATATCCCTGACTGTATCTAAGAGAATTATACTGTTCCCTAGAAACTTACTTCATTAGAACAAGGCAGATATTGTGATGAATGGTTCTTGTCAGGTCCAAGACATAATACAGAATGCTCTGTCTCACTAAGAGACTTCTGAAAATAATTTCTCAAATATTACTCCTGGCATAGCTTGCAGGATGACTTAACGTGTTGTCATCTGACTTCTAGTTCCCAAGCCAATACCCCCATTGCTAGAAGCTGGCAGCATTTAGCATCTAACTGTAAAAATATATAGACAGATATAGACAAGGGCTTTTCCTCAGATCTTTGGCAAATGCTGGAAGTCATAAAACAATTGCATTCCTTCATGCTTCCAAAGTAGCAATTAGTTCACTCCAAGGACAATACAGAAAGCTTCCTAAGACAGACCTTGTGTCTCTAGCTGCATTGACAGCTTGAGAGATAGCCTCTTTATTGCATTCTATAAAGTAATTTAATTTCAGATATTTTTCTAAAGTTTGCTGGACTGAGGTTAACCCTTTAATTTCCTCTGTTAAGCATATACATTTAAACAGTTACAATAGTGCAGGTACATTTCTGTTTTCTTCCAGTAGGGCACACTGTGGTTACATTTAAAAAACAGCACTCTACAAATACATTTTCAACACACACATCTGTACAAGCAGCTTGATATACACATGACATACAGTTATAATACATTTGTAACACAAGCATCTTGTATGAATCATTTCGATATTCACCAATGACATATAATTATTTACAAAATTCCAGCTAGCTGTACTGGCAGTACCTCCTTTTGTCATAAATGGTGTTAAGGAAGGCTATAAAAAGTTGATATCTGGAAGGAGAAATTGTGGCAAAGGAAGCAATTTACCTTCTTTGAGAATAAATGTAGACAGGAAATAATGGAGGTTGACTGTGTGAAAATCTTTGAAAGGGACATTTTGTATCATGCAGTGGTCCTTAGGGGGTGGCAGGCAGAATGCTGTGAGAGTAAGTGCAGTATTCAGTTGAGGGGTAGAAGAAGAGTGAAGGTGAACACACAGGGAAGAGAGAGTGAGATAATACAAAAGCAGCATGGAAAAGCAGGATTATAGGTTATCTGAGAGCAGAGAGAAAGGAAAATGTTGTCAAGATTAAGGAAGGTGAAGAGAAACCGTCTTAGATTGCAGTGACTGATATGGAGGGGAGGACAAATGTATAGGAAGTTCAGAATTAACAAGATGCAGGAAGATTTGAGAAGTTTAGAAGAATTACAAACAGAAGCAAAATTGGGTAAGTGGAGAGCTCAGTGATAGGCTTAAAGAGAAGTTGAAATACAATTACTGAAGTGGAAAAATCAAGGCATTTTGAAAGGAAATATGGGTCAGATGACTGAAGGTAGGCCAGGGGAGTTGTTATTAGGAGGGCACAGACTAAAGACGTTTCTTCAACAATTTCACAGAAAATTGTACAGGAATGTTTATTTCAATGATGAGATGTTTAAGAACATGGAAAGGTCAGTTTTGTAGGAGCTAAAGTAGTTTTTCTGCATGGAATGGTAGGGTCGGGGGGTTCTAGTAGCAGTAAAATATGAGAAGAGTGGAAGTGGTAGGGGAGTGGTCAAATGATTTTCCAATAGATCTTCATTAAAAAGTAGGCACTGTGTTGGAGAAAATTCTTGCAGAAGTGTGTAATGCTACCCTGCATGATGGAGATGAAGCTGACTTCATAAATGATGCAAAGGTCAGAGTACTAACAAAGATAAAAGGGGTCTGGAAGATCCAGGAAATTTTCAGCTGATCTTTGTGCAATGCTGACACAAAATGTTTGCTAATATAATCTTGATGGCTATGTTACAAGAAAAGGTTTCTAAATTAGTGGATGATGCATGGGCAAGTTTTGTCAAAGAGTGGTCATCAAAAGACATGTTGAGGTTATTGTTGAATATTTTAGATTGGGGGAGAGAGTCAGAGAGAGAGTATTCAGAAAAGAGAATTGCTATCATCATGAAAATACAGAAAGCCTTTAATTTTTTTTTTCATGAGGCACTGCACAAGTAATGGGAAAGGGAAGTTTATGTAAAGAGTCAGGTTGTTATATCAGGGATCATGATTATGAATTATGGTGAACAAGTGTCTGTTGGACTATATTGGTATACAGGTCAGAGTTGTCCTCCTTCTCACAGTTTGTTTTGAATTGTCAAGGAGAAGTTGCCACAAACAATTTATAGATTTTAACTAAGAATGGTTGGGAGAGTGTGTTGTATTAATAGAGGATGTAAACTGGATGTTCCCAGGAGTCTTGGAGATCTTCTATAAGTCTGGTGAAGAATTTGGGTTATGGCTTTATATAAAGAATATGTTAGTGATTATGGTTGGGAAGCATAAAGAGTTTGATTTAAATCTGTCTTGTTTTAAAGATGGCAGGAAGTACATAGAGATTAATGTTTATCTGTCAGTAAAAGCTACTTGAGGTTAAAACTGATCAGAATTAAGGAAGGAGGCAGAGAATATATTAGCTATGTAGTCTGCAAAAATCACTTCATTAGCTGGGTAAAAATTATATAGAATAACACTTTGCCTTTAGTGTTATATCTGTTGTCACATGTCAAGAAGGTTGTCACAAACATTTATGATAGATATGTGTGAAAGGGAAAGAGTTGAAGGATGAGTAAGGGCAGACTGGGGAGGGGAAAGGTTTTACTGAGTGGGCATTCCTGAATTTAAGAACTATTCCAAGTGACAGGCAGTCGAGGGAGTGAGCATGTTAAAAGAAAGGCAGATAAAGGATAGTATTTTGCAGAAAAAAGATACATTTTGAGATGAAGGGTGGCAACAAGCTTGGCCCAGTATATGGCATACAACAAAGGGTACTGCAACAATGGTATACAACCTTCAAGAAAATATTGAAAGTGTGGTAAAACAGCTGTAGATGATATACATATGTGGTGGGCTTTTTGGAAAAGGCAGGAAACTTTATTCCAGTATGAAAAGTTTATGGTCTGTGTTTTACAAGACAGTCGTGGGGGACAGCTTGTTGTTATCATTATTTTGAGTGGTAGAGGGGCCACAAGGGGTAATAATGAAGTGAATGAATTGCTGTAATAATCCAATGCTTTTAATTTGGTCCTTCACTTTTTTCAGTATCAATGTTATTCCCTGGTGGTATATAAGTTGCTGTTAAAGATAGTTCTCCTATTGCTGATGTTAGGAGTGTTATTGCAAGCTGAGCATTGTTAAATCTGGGTATATCTTTTTTTTTTAATTTTTCCAAGTCTTTTGGGTTTCTAATACCATGACAGGAATGGACCCTATTCCTTAGTCAAAGTATGATTAAACAATGAAATTAGTATTGTTTCAATTTTTGATGTTAGCCAGAAGTGCTGTTCACAGCACCCACAATGTGCCCAGTAATGACTCCTTCTGCAATTCATATGGAGTTACATGTATTGGTAATATATCTAAGTATGATTGTAAATTATTTTTTATAAGACTCATTGTTCCTTCTACTACTACTGGAACTGTCTGAGTATCTCTCCTCCACATTGTCCTCATTTCTGCCTGCAAATCCTGGTATTTTATGACTTTGTGTCTCTCTGTACGTAAGACACTGTAGTCTCTGGATGTAGCAATATCAATGATCAATGCTACTTTTGTCTTTTTTTCCTTGGACAGCTATGTATGGTTTTCTCACATCTTCTTTTGAACTGTTGGTAATGGATGATCCCATGTGATATAAACCTCATAATTTTCTATGATGTTTTCTGGCTGATGTTTCCTGTGTTTTTCAGCTACTTTAATATTATAATGTTTGTACAATCCCCATTGCAACAGTCTTGCCACATTAGTATGCCTTTCAGTGCGCAGTCCTTCTGCCATTAGTGTATCACAACCAGGAACAAGATGCACAACTGTTTCCAATTCTGTTTCACAAAACCTACATTTATGTGTTTCTCCCACATGTTCAATGGACTTTGTAAACCAATGCGTTCATAGTCCACTACCTTGGGGCACCAGTATTAACCTTTCATCTTTTGATTTAAATTCACCTCTCCTTAACCATTCCTGTGTTTGATCCTGATCAACATGAGGTTATTCCAAGAGTTTTCTATACTTGCAACTATATTTATGCATTTTCCACATTTCTTGCCGTCTCATCTGATCATTCGCTTTATATTCTTTTTTTTGTTTTTTGACATGTTCCGTTGCCGCCTGATTTTTATTTACTTCTGGTTTGATTTCCATTCCTGCTTGATGCTGATATGCTTCTGCTAAAGTAAACAAGGAAGTCATCTTAGACTTATTCTCCTCATGTTTTAAAACTTTCAGTATGTTTGGGTCTTGTGAGGTCATCAGATATGCATGCAGTCCCATTGCAGATCTATACATGTAATCAATTTCGAGGAGGTCCATACCTCCTTCAGAACAGGGAATATATAGTATTGGCATGCACTGATTTTTATATATCATTTGATTAGCATGAAGCATCCTTCTTGCTTTCCTGTTCAAACTATCCAACTCCTTTTGGGGCCAGTCAGTCACACTAAAACTGTAAGTTAGGACAGGAAGATCAAATTGGTTTATAGCTTGGACTTTGTTCCTAGATGTCAATGCTGTTTTCGGTATTAATTTTATTCTTCTAAAATATTCCTTACTAAGTTTTATTTGCATTTGTTCATGTTTTATTGCTGATCCTTCATCAGTTCCCAAATATTTATACCCTCCTTCTTGCTCAAGTTCTTTTATATCACATTCTTGTCCCAAACTGATGTTTTCTTGGTGCTGCAGCTTTCCTGCTTTAAAGGTTTATTTTGCACATTTATGAAGACCAAATGGCATTTTTAAATAATCTGAAAAAGTTTTGACCACTTGCAGTTGTGTTTTCAGGTCCTCGTCTGATGAACTATAAAGTTTTAAATCATTGACAAAGAGAAGATGAGAAGTCTTTGCACTTTGTTGTTTTCTCAGAGCCAAATTGTAGCCACGACCTAATCTGTTAAGTAGATAGTTTAATGGGTTAAGGAAAAGACAAAAGAGCAGCTGTGACATATTCCCCTTTGAATGTTTATCCCTGGAATAATAATTTGTCCTTTATCATGGATTAGCTGCAAAGGGGTTTGCCACTATTTCATAGTCGCTGTAATGTAATCGATCAGTGTAGGGTGTATCTTACACATTTTTAAGCATTCTTTTATCCATGAATGTGGGAAACTGTCAAATGCTTTTTTCGTAGCCTATCCATGCCATACCTACTTCCCCTTTTTACAGGTTTGTGTTATGACTTTATTTAACAGCAATTGATCCTTTGCTTCATATGACTTTCTTCTCCCTATGACTTTCTTTTATTATGCTTTTTCTTTCTTTTTTTTTTTTATTTCCCCAAATCTTTTGGATTTCTAATACCATGATGGGAATGGACCCTATCCCTAAGTCAAAGTACAATTAAAGTTCATGAAATTAGTATTGTTTCACTCTTTGATGTCAGCCAAAAGTGCTCTTCGCAGCACCCGCAATGTGCTCAGTAATGACTCCTTCTGTAATTCGTATGGAGTTACATGTATTGGTAGCATATCTAAATATGATTGTAGACTCTTTTTAAGACCCATTGCTCTTACTACTATTAGAACTATCTGGGTATCTTTCTTCCACATTTCTCTTGTTTCTGCTTGCAAATCCCGATATTTTATGACTTTGTGTCTCTCTGTGTGCAGGACACTGTAGTCACTGGGTGTGGCAATTTCAATGATCAATGCAACTTTTTGTCTTCTTTTCTTGGGCCACTACATCTAGTTTTCTAGCACCTAAGTTTTGAACTTATGGTAATGGATAATCCCATGTAATGTAGACTTCATCATTTTCCATGATGCTTTGTGGCTCATGATTCAAGTGTTTTTCAGTCACTTCAGTACCATAATGTTTGTACAATCCCCAGTGCAGCAGTCTCACCACATGACTATGCCTTTCAGTATACAGTCCTTCTGCCATTAGTATGTTGCACCCAGCAATGATATGTGCAACTGTTTCTAATTCTGTTTTGCAAAACCTACATTTGTCTGTTTCTCCCACATGTTCAATGGACTTTGTAAACCAACGTATATGTAGCCCATTATCTTGGGCCATCAATACTGACCTTTCATCTCTTGGTTTAAATTCACCTCTCCTTAACCATTCCTGCATTCGTTCCTACTCAACATGAGGTTCTTCCAGAAGTTTTCTATACTTGCAACTATATTTATGCTTTTTAGACATTGCTTGCCTTCTCATCTGATCCTTCACCTTATATTTTTTCTTTTGTTTTTGGGCACATTCAGTTGCTGCCCGGTTTTATCTACTTCTGGTTTGATTTCCATTCCTGCTTGATGCCAATATGCTTCTGCTAGATTAAGCAGAGATGTCATCTTAGATTTATTCTCCTCATGTTTCAAAACTTTCACTATGTTTGGGTCTTGCAAGGTCAGCAGATATGTGTGGAGTCCCACGATTACAGATCTGTACATGTAATCAATTTCAAGGAGGCCCATCCCTCCTTCAGAATGGGGAATATATAATCTTGGTATGCAATGATTTTTATAACTCATTTGGTGAGCATGAAGCATCCTTCTTCTTTTCCTATCTAATATAACACTTTTTGGGGCCAGTCAATCACTCCAAAACTGTAAGTTAGGACAGGAAGAGCAAATTGGTTTATAGCTTGGATTTTGTTCCTAGATGTCAGTTGTGTTTTCAGGATTAATTTAAGTGTTCTGAAATATTCCTTACTAACTTTTATTCACATTTTTTCATGTTTTATTGTTTATCATATGTTGATGAGCTGTACAGTTTTAAATTGTTGAGAAAGAGAAGATGAGAAGTCTTTACACTTTGTTGTTTTCTAGGATATAGCTTAATGGGTTAAGGGCAAGGCAGAATAGCAATGGTGACAGCGAGCCACCATGGAATATCCCCCTTTGAGTTTTTATCTCTAGGATAATAATTTGTCTTTTATTATGGCTTAACTGCAAAGTGGTCTGCCACTGTTTCATGGTCACTGTAATGTAATCGATCAGTGTAGGATGTATCTTATACATTTTTAAGCACTCTTTTATCCATGAATGTGGGATACTATCAAATGCTTTTTTGTAGTCAATCCATGCCATACTTAGATTCTTCCCCTTTTTACAGTTCCCCACTATGACTTTATTTAACAACAAATGATCCTTTGTTCCGTATGACTTTCTTTTATTGCCCTTTTGTTCTACTGCCATAATATATATTTATATATATATATATATATATATATATATATATATATATATATATCTATATATATATATATATATATATATATATATATCTAAAGTTGGATAGAATTGTAGATTATGTATAAAAAGAAATGTTGAAAGAAATATAAAGTAGAAAAATATTTCTTTATAAAAATGGTAAAGTAAAATATAATAAGACAAAAGAAGAAATGTGGGGTTTAACAGAGGAATATCAAGAAGACTATATCAAAAAAGAAAGAGAATTGAATGAACAGAATAAGAAGACAATATTTAATTTATTAAAAAGATAATGGTATCAAGTTCAAGTTAAGAGGGAAGAAATAGCCTCAATTTTTGGAAAAAAATGAAGAGAAGAAATTTATGCTGAAATTGAAAAAATAATGAAAGGAAGTTAGTAAATGAGCAAGATGAGAGTAATAAAGATGTTATTCTTTTGTTAACAATGAAATATGAAGAGAATATGAAAAATGGAAAAAATAAATGGGAATATGAAAAAAAGATTTGGAAGACAACAAGAAAATGTTAAGAAAGGAAATTAGTAAGAGGAAGTAAGAAACATTTTGAAAATTGTGAGATAAAATTCATCACCAGGTATAGATGGCTAAGATTATACATTCTTTAAAAGAATGCACAAGAAACAAATTAAAATATTCATGAACGTATTAAATTAATGGAAAGAAAATTTCTTTTAGGAAGACAGAATATGTGAAGAAGCCATAAGATTAATATGGAAAAGAGAAATAGAAGAATAGATAAATGGAGATCAATTTCATTAATGATGACAGATTATAAAATGCTAATGAAAATAATGTGAATGAGATTGGGGAAAAATAAAAACAAATGGTGGCAAGGATTATATGCGACAGCATGGAAATAAATAAGTGAAATTTAAAAACTGGTAAATGAAATAATATATTGTATAAATGATAAGGGATCAGAGTAAGAACCATATGTAGTGATGCAGAAAAATCATATAATAAGATTATGAGAGAACAATTATAGGAAATTTTAGGAAAATGTAATGTAGATAAGCAAATAGCAAATAGTAAGATCGACTACAGTAACATGACGGTTGTCTCTTCAGTCATGTAAATTATGCATTAGTTATGAATTCAGTTATAAATATGGTTAATAAAGGGATGGAAGAAGCAAGATATGTATATGAAGAGGAAATTAAGATACCATTAATGACAGTATATGCAGACAATGTGATATTTATCACAAAGAATATTAACAGGCAATAGAAGTAATCAGGAAAGCAGAGAATTGTCTAAAGGGGATAGATTTGAATATAAATTTTGAAAACGTAAAGGTTTTGGAAAGATAGTTTAAAAAGCTGGAGTATATTTTAGTAATTAAAATAAGAAATGTTAGGTATAATATTTGAGAGTTCTGAAGGTATGGAAGAACAATGGAAAGAGTGTTCAAATGAAATACAAGATGTGCTTACATTGTGAAAGAGATTTAATTTAGGTTTTAAGGAGGATTGAAGAGTTATGTGTTAGGCAAGTTAGGATATTTAAGTTATGTAATGGCTTGTCCGTGTGAATACATTTTTAATTAAAACATCTTTAATTGACATTTTAATCTACTTCTTCAACACAGTGACTGTTCCCCACTAACAAATCTACAACTAGACCTTGCAGGTGAATATTTCAACACTAAATTCCTAAACATCTTAAATAATCTTGCCCCTTCCAGGAAAATATGTCTCAAATCCAAACAATTACCATGGGTATCTAATGATGCTAAACTTGCAATCAAAGGGGTATAGCCTGGTCACTATACCACACTACCAAAGATAAAAATGACCTCTCCCTACTTCAACAACTAAAAAAAAAAGCTAAGAAACAAGTTATCAATGATAAAAAAGCTTACTTTGTAAACTGCCAACAAATATATCAGCACAACCCCCAAAAGCTTTGGCAAAACATCAACCATCTCCTTAACCTTGAGAAAGCTTTCACCCCTCCTCCTTCAACAACTAATTCCTCTGAGCCCTTAGCATCACAGTTCAACTCTCACTTAACTCAATCACTTCCCTCCTAGACAACAAACAAAACTGAACCCTCTCAGTCCCATTCCTTCCTCTGAGAGCACAAACACTTTCTCCATCAAACCTATTCAATCCTCTTTCATAAAATAACTACTAAGTAAACTAAAACCCTGCTGTCTTGCTGCCGACCATCTACCCAATGAATTTCTAAAAGTAGTCGTTCCTTCCATTGCCTACCCCATTTCCATTTTAATCAATCACTCTATCTCAGAACAGTATGTGCCTCTCCTTTGGAAGACTTCTCACATCATACCTCTCCATAAGGGAGGTTCTTCTAAAGATATTTCTAACAACCGAACAATTGCCATTCTGTCTCCCATAGCAAAAATCCTTGAAAAATGTATACACCAACAACTTATGTTCCATCTTACTGCTAACAATCTACTATCCAGTTCTCAGCATGGTTTCAGACCTAAACATAGTACTAACACAGCTGCAATAACCTTCACTGATATTATTCATCACCTCAAAAATGAAGGCCAGCTTGTCTCCACAATTTTCCTGGATATGTCAAAAGCTTTTGATACTATATCCCATCAATTGCTACTCTGCAAACTTACAACTTATTATCTAAGTTAATTTTCCCTTAGATGGTTACACAGTTATCTGTCTAACCAAAAACAGGTTACAAAATTGGAGAACAAACTCTCCCCTCTACTATCAGTAACCACTGGAGTACCCCAAGTTTCCATACTTGGTCCCCTCCTTTATGTCTTATTTACCAACAACCTACATTCTGCCTCCCAGCTTACCACTGTTATCCAATATGCTGATGACTCCTCTCTTATCTGCTCAGCCTTTTCCATGCAAGATCTGCAACAAAAAATGCAAAAAGTTTTCCTCGACATTGAAAATTATCTCTACAACCATCAACTCATTTTAAACCCAAACAAAGCAAAATTAATGATTTTCACAAACAAATCATCAAAATACAGCTCTCTACCTCTCTATATTCTCTCCTGTAATGACACCAAGATTGAACCTACAAATAAGACCAATCTCCTAGGAGTTATTATAGATAATAAACTAAAATTTGACAAACACATCTCACTGTCAATCAAGAAAGTTAACACAAAATTCTCTGCTGGAATGTGTACATTTGTATTTTGGTATTAATATGTGTCTTAATGACTATTTCTCCCATATGTAAATATGTTTTTTTTTTTATCATCTGTTTTAATTTTTTTGTAAATGCTAACTGATTGCACTGTTCTGGAGAGTTCCTCCCTGGGTCTCTGCTGATAACGGGCTTCTTGCCCAGTTGGATACTACTCAATTAACAAATGTAAATAAATAAATAAACAAACAAACAAATAAATAAATAATAAAATAAATAATTAGAGAAAGAAATTTTGGTAGTGTTTTTACTTCCTTTGTTGGGTCAAGACTGAACCAAGTGAAAATCAGAATTGTATATAATAAGGCTGAAGAAGGAGGGATGACTTTTAAAAATCCCAGTGTTGACAGTGTTTTTATGTTTATATAAAATATTAAAAGGTAGAATATATGAAAAAGGAAGTCTAGTAAATAAAATAATGCAAGGAAAATATCAATATTTGTGGCAAGACATGGAAAGTAGTAAGAAAAAGAAAGGTAGGCAAGGAGAAGGGGAAGAAAAGAGAAGAGCAATAGTGAAATGGAAAATCAATATGTCCGATATTAAAGATAAAAGGTATGGTATGAAGAGATTATGGAATATTTCTTTTATGTTAAACTTTGGGAGAATTTGGAAAATATGTCAAAAGGTCTATTAAAGAAAGAAGGAAATGATTTAAGGAATAAGATGAGAGTCAGGATTTCTTTCAGAGACTAATGATTAAAAAAAATTACCAGTTAAAAGAGAAATAAAATATAAGGCAATGGAATGTAGAACCTGTCTGGCATGTGGGAGATAAAAACAATGGAACATGGTTTTGTAGAATACAATAAGGTTAAGAAATTGTGGGAAAGGATATGGAGTAATGAAGAAGGAGAAGAGTTAAAAGGAATAAATCAGACAATATTGTATATTTAATATATGTTCAAGGAGAAGGAACTATTGACAAAAAGATAAAATGCATATGGCTGTGATATATCAATAATGTCAGGTTAAGATTATAGAAATGTTATTTAATAATAGATGAGATGAGAGAGAAAGGGGCCTGTAAAAGAATAACATTTTGTTATGGCAGGGGATAAAAGAAGCAAGGTAAGGTGCATTGGTCTTTAGTTAAAAAAATCTCCAAGTCAAATAAATGTTCTATTTAAATATCTTCTTTTTACATTGAATTGTAGTTTATTTGTGGTTGAATGAGTTTAAATGGAAAGTTTAACAAAGTACCCCTACTCTTTTCTGTAATTACTGTGAGAACTGGCCAGGGGGTAGTCACATTACAGTGCAGGAAGGAATGGAATCTGCTCAACAGATTACTGCTCAATGTGTGGTTCAAATTATTGAACTTAAAGGAGGAGGATTATTGAATGAAAAACTGTTTAAGTTGTTGGAATAAATAAACCTGCTACTTGCAAATTTGCATCTTGGAGTCAAATACTTGATCAGTGTGCTGCAAAAGGAGGAGAGTTCTTCCTTCCCGCGTCAGAGAACAAAGGTCAGGATTCAAGTTTTGACTAAGTTTACACTACACTAACTCCAACTGTAGTTACAGGCTTGCTGCAGTTGGGAATAGTATTTTTTTTCAAGAACATATTCTCTGTTGGTTAAAGTAGAGAAGTTGAACTTTAAATTTGCACTTTAAATTTGTACTTTAGATTTGCACTTTAAATTTGTATTTTAAATTGTTTAATTGATTAATGATTGAATTGCTTTAGGGTATATAAAGAGATGGTTTTTGCATGGTGAGGTGTTCCACTGAAGGCAAATTGCCGAGGTACCAGGACATGTTAATAAAGGAAAACTTTCATCATCTCTGTGTTTGAACGTTCCTTCATGCTTGGAATATTGGTGTTTTTTTTTGTTTTGAGGCTGAGTATTGGTGTTTTTTATTATGGATCGTGTTAATGCTGAAGGAACTTTTATGGGTGAGAACTTTCTGTTTGCTGAATTCGTGAAAGAAAGAGAATGAAAATTTGCAGCATCTGACTTATGGTCTGTTAGTGCTACTGAATCATGCTCGGAAGATTTTGTTAGTTTGGAGCGATTAATGTCTAAGGATGTGACTGTATTCTATGACTCTAAGTTTCTTGAAAAGTATGCCGCTCTCAATATTACTCCCAGAGGGTTGTGCATTCACAGGTTACCTGCTTGTGGCATTGGTGAGGATGAGGGTGACCTGCTCCTTGAATGGAGACAGGTCGCACAAGAGTGTACCCTTAACTGGCTTAGAATTCTCATAAAAAATAATAATAGAACTGTTGAAAGTGAAGACAGTGGCTTAGATGAACAAATCATGCACACTACTAATGTTACAGATGATGAAGGTGATAAAAGTGGCCAGTCATACATGGCTTCCATAGAAAATGAGCTTAGAGACAACTTTGTCAATGCTTTAATACTACTGGCAAAATGGCCAAGAAAAGAAAATTGAGGAATGGTAACAGTCTGAAAAAAAGGAGAAGGGCTAAATTAACCATATGCTTCCGTAATGTTAACAGTATTATTAATGAAGAAAGGCATCTAGTCACACTGGAAAATTATAAGGCTATTCATGTAGACATTTGCCATTTTTTGGATGTTCATTTGTTGACTCCTAGTCAACAACACCAGGCACAGATGTTTTGGGTTATAAAATTGTTTGGTCCATTGGCCAAGACTAATGAGTCGTATTGCCATTGTTGTTTTCACTGGGATTAAATGAACATCTTTAAAAATATATGCAGTTGTTAATTACGCTTTATGACATCCTTTAATACATGTGTATTTACTGTATTTCAGTCTAGGTATTTATGGCCAATATGTTAAAATGATCGTGATAGTTTTTTGACATAGGCTGTGGGATGTTGCTCTTTATTTGATTTATCTGTTTATCTGACTTAATAATTAGTGAGATAGGTGATATGATTGGTGAACTTGTTATTTAAAAAGGTTGTTTGAACTTGTATATATGCAAATACACTGAAGAAGACTCACAGCTGAAACTGCTATGTTTAGAAATGGTTGAAACCATTAAATGGTGATTTTTTTTCCTCTCATCGTAGTGCTAGCCATTTTTGATTTTGAATTGCAGTTTTCAGGTCCTTTGTACTTGCCGTACCTGCAGAAACTTTGTTTGTGTTTTGCTATTTTGCATACTCTTCTGCAATCATTTTGCAAGATTTTCAAAAGCTAAATTTTCAGTATCGGACCATGCAGCCTTGATATTTTATTTATCTAAGAACAAATTGTTTATAAACGTAGGTAAATGAATTAAAATGCTTATTAGATGTTTGTTTGGCACAGCTTTATGGAAATTGGAAAGTATCAGCATCTGGCATCAGCACTGTGCACCAACCACTTTCACCACTTGGACAGAATGGTGACTTATTTACAAAACTAAATAGAAGATGTTGCATTATCTTATGAAAAAAAACGTGGACAGAAAAGAAAAAAAGAAAATGCTAAGCTAGCTAAAGATTAAGCATATTCCTTCCAACATAACAACACTTCCTTCATTAATTTTTTAGAAAGACATTGGAAGAACATCACAGAAGTCATAGTATAAGTTTTACCATTTAAACAAATATATGTTGGCAGGGGAATAAAAGCAGACATATTCCCCCTTTTGTGCAAAAATATTAAGAGACTTCTCTAATATATTCCCTTCAGTGCCCTAATGGTATATATATTATGATGCAGGAAAATATTATTTCTTTTGTAGAGCAGTATATAGCCAAAATGTACGAAGATTACCCAGCCTTGAAGCAGGTATGGTCCCTTCCAGCCTTACCTGACTATGATTATAACATCTTAATCAGATCTATAGTCCTAGAGGAATTAAACATTGTATTATGGAAAGTTACTGTTGACTCCTCTCCTGGACAAGATGGAATTCCCTTTTCTTACTACACATCAATGCCATCATTCATTAAAGGATTTTGTACAACTACTTAAATATTGGTTAGAGTTTGGTATTAATGACACTACTATTTGTGAAGATATTTTAAAAATGTATTTATAAAAAAAGGATATAGAACATTATTAACTAAATGGAGGCCATTAACACCTATTAATCCCAATTATAACATTTTCTGCAAAATACTTCATGAATGGTTATTCAAAATTATTATGAAATTGTTTCATACAGAAGTCTTCGGAATACATGGAAGGACTAGTAAAGATGTCTTAGTATTGTTAGGAGAAATAATTTGTAGTATTCAGCACAATAATGGACTTTTACTCCTGTGATATGTTGAAAGTCTTTGACACAGTAGTGCGTTCTAGTTTATGGAACATTTCATTAATATCCATAGCTCCAGTTTATCTGACTTGCAATGTATTTATAGAAATTCTTGGGTCAGACCAATAGTTAATGGACATATGGACTAAAAATTCCAATCTACAGGGATGTTAAGCAAGGGTGCCCCCTCAAGGGTCTATATTATAACATCGAAATCTACAAAGATCGAATGTTATAATATTGAACCCTAAACACCGAAATCCGCAAACATCGAACAGTCAGAATAGCGATTTTTTTTTCCCAGGGAAAAAAATCGCTATTCCGAGAAACATACACACAACACAAACACATACAAAAAACAGCAATCCACACACATACACTTAAAATCCTACACCTAAACCTAAACTAAACTTTACATACACTACTAGCTATCCACTTACCTTAACCCAACCCTAACCCTAAGATCCATCACTATCACACACTCACCTCATCAGCGCCCTAACCCTAACTCATCTAACCCGCCCCCTAACCCTAACCTACACACAACCGCACACTTACCTGACCTGCGCCCTAACCCTAACTCACCTAACCCGCCTCCTAACCCTAACCTACACACAATCGCACACTTAGATGACCCACGCCCTAACACTAACGTCCACACAACCGCACACTTATCTGACCCACTCCCTAATCAACTCACCTAACCCACCCCCTAACTCTAACCTACACACAATTGCACACTTACCTGAACCCGATACATAATGCTCCAAAATATCGAACGCTGAAAACAGCGAAGCCACAGCAACAGCCCACTGAATTCTTTCCCTGGGAAAGAATTTGGTGTCCTAAACCTTCGCTGTTTTCAGCATTCGACAAAACTGGTTCGATATTATAACATTCGAACTTTATAAAATTCAATGTTATAATATAGACCCCCCCCCCCCCCGCTCAATGGCCTGTTATTTTGTTTATTTGAGAATGCTATTCTTATTCAGTGTTCTGGCAAGTGTTTAAGCCCTCCAGTGAATATAATATTTGAGGTACCCTTACCATTATTTATTTCTTGTGCTGATGTATTAAACATTATCGCTAATAATGAAGGAGACTTACGGTCATTATTTCAAGCTTTAGAATATACCTTGAATAGTGTAAGACTGTTTCTTAATATCATGAAGTGTAAAGGGTTTGGACCATCTTCCATTTTTCTAACATCCCCTTTCCAACAGATTCCATAGAATGTGTCTAATATTGACTTGCAACAGTAGGATGGGTTAGTAAATATGCCCAATAATATTATTAATAGATGAAAATCATTTTTCTTGTCCTACCAGATGATAATATACTTGTCACATTCTGTTATTCTTGGTAAACTTGGCTCTGTGGGTAATGTATGTCCCTTTACTAAAGAAAAAGAAAAACAGCTGCTAGACATATTTATTTGTTTTTTATGGGGATATAGACTAAATCCCATAAAAAGGGGCAAATCAACTGATGATGGATTAGGTATGTATAACCCTGCTGTGTTTTTTGACTCATTGTTATTTCTATTGGGTAGTACAGAAAGTCTCATTTAAAGAAACTGATATAGGATATCATAGATGCACTATATTATTGCTTAGGATTCTGCCTTAATAAAAAATGTAAATCTGTAGTAAAACAGTAGTAAATTATATTACTAAACAATATCATTTAAAATACTGAGTGAAAAGTCTCTTTCTAAAATGTTTTATCCCATAGCAAATTGTGGTATTAGTTAATAATGGGTACTTTTTATTATATTAGACCTTGGAATACTCACATTGCCACTGTTTTGTAAACAATCACAGAATGTCAGCTTAGGTTTTCTAGAATAGGTGAAATACAAGACTTTCTTAGGAGACTGATGCTGGGTAAACTATCAGTTAAAGGTTTAATGAAATATAAAAATCAAATGACAGAGATTTTGTAATTTATGTCATTGTAAGGAAACAATGGAACATGTTCTTATTTCTTGTGAATGAATACAATGGTTTTGTAATGCTGTTATAACTACTTTTTCACTGACTATAGTTCAGACTCTCTCCTTAGACATATCAAAGTATGATACATATCCAAATTTGTGTAAACAACAAACGGAAGAATATGATAGAATTATTGCCAGTGCTGTTCAGATGCTCTGACAAACCAGATGTGATGATCTGTTATATAACAAATTCTGCTCTTTAATACTGAGTAAACTGAAAATATGGTTATGGGAAAAAGAGTGGAGAATACAACTTAAAGTAGTTGATCTATTATTTAAAGTTCTTTTTTGAGATGATTGTACTTTTGCGGTGTTTCTGTAATGGTTCTGTTTCTTGCATAAATATAATGCGGCCCTACTCTTTTCAGTAGATGTCGTGAGATCTTTTATATCCACTAACTCAAGCAGATTGGAGCTCGGTTTAACATCTCATCTGAATTATGACACACCTTGAAATACAACACCCTCCCCCATTTAGCAGTGTCAGCAACCTAGTCACCTGGAGTGGAGATAAAACCCACAGCCTAATGGTCTTCCAGCGTCAGTGAAAGTGTTTTACCTATTGTGCTGCTGACAATGCTTTTCTTCTTTTATTTACTAGCTCCTATTTTGTATCCTTGTCAGGTTCAGTCAACCATGTGAATTTAAGTCTTGCAGTTAACACAGGGGTAATTTCCTGAAGCTTCTAGGTGGCTGATTCCTTCGAATTTCTCAAAGGCTAATTTCCTGAAGTTTCCACTTGAGGAATTCAGTGACAGAGTGACTTTTGCAAACACAAGTGCTACGAGTTTTATGTGCTTCATCCCAAGAAGACACTAGGGTCAAGGTAGTTTCAGTGTAGGAAATAAAAGCTTGTTAATTTTATCTGCACATGCCTTATAATTGATTTTTGTTAAGTATAATTTTCACACAGAAACAGTGAAATCTATACTTGGTGCTATTATGACATAGACCAGTATTCACAGTCTAGAAATCTGCAAATGCATTACAGTTATGTGCAAACAGCGGTGCTACACATATGCAAATAAGGTCAGTGAAAGGCATTTGCAATGAACACAGGAAAGCAAAGCATTTTTGAGAAACACACCCACTTTCACAAAAGAGTAAGTTGTATAAAATTTGGCTTTATAAAATGGTGCGTTTCTTTGCAAAATCGTAAGTTGTTACTATTTTTTTTTTTTTCATATCACAGGTAAATGTGACTGAGTGCAGAATGATTTTAAGAAACTGCAGATTGCACACCAGACAAGACAGATTTTTTTTTTTTAAAAGAAAAGGGATTTATAATTTTTTATAAATGAGTATCTTTTTGTGGACACCCTGATGGTTTCATTAAGATTGAAAAACAGGAAACAAAACAAAGAGGTGAATGGACAAGGGAAACATCAAGAGGGTTTGTGCTGCAGAAGGTGGGAGAGGATGGGCACTATGTTTTTATTGAGGGTTTAGACCTCCCTGTTTTTTTCAATTATTTTTATAAAAGGGTAGTGTGGGTGGTAAAAAGGGAAGAGGATGAAGGAGAAAGGGCAAGGGAAGAAGGACTGAAGAAGTCCCAGCTGGAATCCCAGTGCATAGAACCTCAAAAAAAGTCCACTTCCAGGTGTTGTTGCGGTGGAGAACAGCGATGTTGAGAGGGTAAGGGCCTGTGCTGGTGCAGTGGATGGCATCAACTGGGAATGTGTCTTCTATATGCTGAAGACAGGCTTCAACTGGCTGAATTGTCTTGTCCACTACCTCTACCAGTTTGTCCTCAACCAAACTTTGAAGGCCCCTCTATAAGCAGAGGGTGATTTTTCCTTAACCTGGAAGGTACATGTCTGGTCTGCTCCTGAGTGAATTGAATCTGTAAAGAAAAGAAATTAAATGGGAGAGAAGCAAAACAAAACAAAAAAAAAAAAAAAAAAAGAAAAGAAAAAAGGAATGCATAAGCAAAATAAGAGAAAAAAGAGAAAAACAAAGGCCGAGACAGACAAACCGCAAAAAGCACACTAAAATCTACATAATACTGTTTAAATGCAATTTAACACCATATTAAAATAGTGCAGTAAAATGTTTATTGAAGTAAAACTTGTGTATGGGAAGTGCTTATGCTTATATTGGGGGTAGTGATTTAAAATGTACTTTTGTACTTGGGAAGAATAAGAGTAGTGCTTATGCATACTCCTGATGAATTGAAATGGCAAGCGCTTTTGACATTCTGAAGGGCTATGTGTTTAAATTATGCAGTTTCAATACAGAGAATATAGTACTCCCCCAAAAAACTCAGTAATTATTGCAGTTAATCTGGTTTAAAAAATCAGAATATAAAACATTTGTAAACTCAGTAATTATTGCAGATAATCAGGTTAAAAAAATCAGATTATAAAACATTTGTCTTGATCTGTTAAGTCTTTAGTTCCATTTATTTCATCTGAGATGCTATAACATTTTCTTTAGGAGCATTACATAAATCAATTCTAAAACATGTATTTTCACATTTCCTGTTACCAATAAAGTTGTATAAAGATTTCATATGCAACAGTAAGAGCTGTTAAAAAAGAAAGATCTCGTGGACACTTGTACTTACCAGAAGACTCAAAAATATACTGTAATCTGTTCTTTTGCTTGCTGTTATATCTAATTTCTTCCTCAGCTGTGAATTAAAAGAGAGAAGGCCAAGCTTGTTTACAGTATTTGAATTTCTTCTACGTCTAAACATTAATTCCCTAGCACATGCATACCTGTATGCATTATTACAATACTGCACTAATATTCCCTTTCATTCAAGAGGCTAGTATAAAAATAAGAAATGAGTCTTGAATGTTGTTTTCAAAATCCAGGTAAAACATTTGTTCTGGTATAGCTGAAGAGCAAATGCTGAAATGTATCCATTCAAAGAAGTGTGCATTTTCTAAAGAACTGTGTCTAATTTAATAACCAATACTGAAGTAAAACATTGTGTTCTCAGAAAATGTTTGTGCTGGTCATTCACCCCCACACCCTCCCCCAACCTGCAATCTAAGTAGGGTGTGGTGTGTGAGATTTCAATGTATGTTCAGCTAGAAATACTTCTGAACAAACAACTAAGTTAAGCAATTGTTTTACTTATATTTATGTGGCCTACACAAAACTGGGTTTAAGTAATGTTATGTATTACAACACTTTTGCTGCAATGGTAAAGAACTATAAATCTCCAATTGTACTTCCCATTTCATAGCATTATATATCTAGTCAGCATTACTGATACCTGTACAGTAGTAGATGATTTATACAGTTATTTATGCAGATTATTATTTACTGTTTTACCTGACATTCCTATTTGATCTGCGATGGTGGTGCTGCGGTAGTGTTGTCGCCTCACAGTTAGACGTTGTCCCGTTCGATTCTCAGCTAGAACGTCTTCTGTGTGGAGACATGCATGAATGGGCGGACCTTCATCGAAAGTTGTGCATCAGGGCTGGCAACTCGGCACGTAAAAATATACTGCCAATCATTAGCAGACCGGAGTTCCGCTGTGGCGACCCCTAACCGGGAAAAGCCGAAAGACACAATAACCTGACATTCCTATTTATTACTGCAGTATGTTAACACAGTAGTAATATTCCTCTTGGTTCAAAAGATGCATGTCTGATTACAGATATTCTACTCATTTCCTATGCATTTCATAATAGCAGTACAACTAATATTTTCAGGTACAGATATCTGTCTTTGCAAATACATGCAGTTATGCAATTTTAACCATTTTTTTATTTTTTTTTAAATATCTATGGCTCAGTTAAGAAAAATATTTCACTTATAATAAAACTCTGGCCTTCTCACCATAACCTGGTCTACCCACTAGGCCAGCCGGTCAGCACTATGCTTCTACAAATTAACATACCTGCGATGGCACTGCTGACCATAGTGGATTATACCTGTCAGGATCGACAGGTTGCCACCAAACTCTTACCAGATACCAATTTTTTCCATGTGCTGTGCTCTGAGCATCCCTCAGTCTTCTCCAGTTGTGAATCATGCAAAAGGTAGAGCATGATTAAGGTCTCTTTGTCAGACCAGCTAGGAGCGAAGCCTCATACCTTCACAGGTGTTGGCATCGTTCAAAGAGCCCAAACAAGAATGAGGAAAGTGTAGTGAGGGATTTATTAAACAGAGTTAGAACCACTCCCTGTTGGATGTGACATCACCTTGGCCAAACCCTTTTTGCTAACATGCCATTTAGAGCAGGCATTGATGGTACTGGCAAGTTTGGTGTAACCATAACTGCTTTGTCACATACTGATTTTTCTTAAAGGAAATCACTTACCTGTTCTTTTCATGTGCCATAATTTTTTAAAACACATGGCGAGTAACTGCAATTATTGATGCTTATTGATAAGAGTATTTTTTTAGCCTAACAGCAATATGTGTCATGCAGTAAACTTGAAATGCTATTTTTTTTAAGCGTGGAAAATATGAATATGTCAATATGAATGCAATTTTTTACTTTTCTGATTTATTATATGTTTCATATGCTAGGGTGTTACAGACAGTGCTGGATTGGCAGGGATTAAACTTCAAATTTCTGTCAACGTGGCATTCAGATGACTCAGTTCTGAAATTTTCAACTAAATTCTTATTTTGACTACATTAGGGCAATCCTAGTGCTGCTGTGAAAAGCTTGGGATAGCTGTAGAGTGCTGCAGAGTGCAGAAATATCTGCAGCATATCCATGTCATTTTAAAATAAATGTATGTACTGTGGGACGTATGTTCACAATTGGCACAATGCCGAATTTCACCATTATACCTCAGAGCATGTGTAAGTACTACTACGATTCATAAATATACATATAAATTAGCCTAATTTGTATATAACATGTAAATGGTCCTGAATTTTTGCCAATAGGTTGAACATTGTCATATTATACCCTAGATAGGCGGCAAATGTATTAGGACACTGCAGACATATCCAAGTAAGGAAAACTTTAAAAAAATAATTATTATTTTGAAAAAGACACTTTAACAGTTGTTTTAAAATTGATCTAAAGTTAAGGGTCACCTGCAATGACTTTTGATGTATACTGTGCATGTATTGATACCATGCATAAGTGGTAATTTTCGTCATTTTGAAGTTCCATCTCATGACATGAGTCTTGGAATATACAGTAGTAATTATAGAAAGTGAGCATTACAGAACTGTAGTGTAGTTGTGCATATATGTGGAAAATGCTTATTTTACTAGATAGATTTCAGTGTGCAAAGGACAGAAATAGACATTTGTGATGAATGTGATGTTTTGGTACTGATGGTGAGGAAAAAAATGCATACCAATGGCAGAAAATATTGCAGGTTGTTTTTTGTGTGAGTACTGTGATTGAATGAACTGTAGTTAACCTAACATTTCAGTTTGCATACATGTATTGAGATACTTACTGTTTTATATATATATATATATATATATATATATATATATATTTATATAAATATGTGTTTGTCTTACCTAGAAGTTACTGTGGGTAGCAGGAATAGCTGACCAGGGATTTGTACTCTAAGAGCTGATGTCATCCAAACAGTAATGTCACAAGTATCTGACTGTAGCCCTATTTTTCCTTTTTCTATTTTTTTATGTAGTACTGATGGAGAATAAGGGATCAAAGCACTGAAAGGATAGGTTTAGCCATGAGTAAAATGATGTCCTCATGGCAGCACGTAGGACATATGGGAAACTTCTATTTTAAAGGGAGGCCCAGACAAGCCAAGAGGAACAAAGCCTGGAGTCAAGTAGCTGTTGAAATCAATGCAGTTGGAGGCAAAAGCAGATCACTGGCACAGTGCAAGAAAAGGACAAATGATATGGTAGCACTTGCTAGAAGCAAGGCAAGGCAGAATGCAATTACCATGTCCTCTGCAGGGGTGGGCCTCTGAATCCTATGTATTTAACAACAGATGATGAATACCTTCTGTCCATTGGTGGTGATGGCTATGATGCAGAAGATGGGGCAACAGGAATAATTAGAGGTGGTGTGGACACTTGTTCTATCTAACCAATGTCTGCAGCAGCAGTTATGTTTATCAACTCATGAAGGCTGGTTTAAAATGTATAAGTTTTATAGACAAAACTGAATGCTGACGAAGAATGATGTCATTAAACACATCACAACTCATTATGATTATGTGAGCCTTGAACATCAGCAAATAATGAAAATGAAGGTAATATGTACGGTAAGTGTCCCACTTACCCCTTGTAAGATACTGTATAATATCCTGTTCCATTGCTATTAACGTTTTGTAATAATTTCTTTTTACAGAGTCAGCAGCAGGAACAGTTTAATTAAACCATTAAATAAGGATGAAGTCTGCAGCAGAATGAGTTTTGTTTCTGCTGCTACTGATGATGATGATAAAATAATTATATTTATGAGGCAGCCTGACCCAAGTTTAATGGCAGATTCTCTCACCTCACATGTTAGCAACTCTGCAGAAAGTAACAATAAATCACAAAGTCAAACATAAGCTGACATTCCACTCATGCTTTTACAGCAGGAATACCCCTGCACCTCTACACTGGTATATCCACAAACAGAAGAACACTCTGAGGATGATGGCAGATATTCTGATGCCACAGTGCCACAGTGACACCATTAAAAATGGGTGCCAGATGCAGGAATTATTTACAACTATCCCAGGAAACCATAAAGCGCTGGCTGCCCAACAAGAAATGACCATGACATTGTTAGGGCTCAGAGTACTGCCACAGAAATTCAGTTGGAAATGGTCTAAGTCCTCCAGGGTAAGCATGATGATTTACAACACTACTTTGAAATGGCAGAGAGCAGGGACAATGCCATAGTATTACTAATGTGTAGTATAGTAGTGCAACAAGCATTGGTGGCCACCTCCATTCAAACACTAGTTAGGAGATTCCAGAGTCACACTGCACTCAGTCTTATGAGGGGTAGGGGATGGGGTACTGTCCAAACACATGGGGTGAGATCACATGATACTAACACAGCTTCTCAAGACAGTAATGCCAATAGTCACAGTAAACAATCACAGCACATTTCACAAAGGCCATGTCAATGGCCATCTACACCTAGCAAAACCTCAAATTCAGATCACAGTCACACAGCAATGTCAGGTCAGTGATAGCAGGATCACCTTCATCAAGTAGGTTACAACATCGGACTAACTCACCTTACAGTTCTCATACTAACTTGTCCTCAAAACAGTTGTACCATCACCAAGCGTATCAGCAGGAAATGTGTATGACTCATTTGATCTGGAACTACTCTGAATAACATTCATTGACAGATCTTTCTGTTTATTAGGAATTGTGTTTTGGGGAGTGGAATTTGTATATATAGTCACTTCTTCCCTGTACTGCTATTAGTAATACCATACTGTATTGTGAATTTGAATCATTTACAGAAACTTCTGTTTACTTGGACTGGGATTGGGAGTCTGTGTGTATATATATATATATATATATATATATATATATATATATATATATATATATATATATATATATATATATATATATATATATATATATAAAGCAATTAGGTACATGAACTGATGGTGCAGTGGTGCCTTCTCGGCTTGGGTGCCTTCTGTTTGGAGTCTGTATGTCCTTGTTCATGTGGGTTTCCTCCGACATTACAAAGACATGCATCTTGAACATTTCTCCCTGGGCCTCTGCTGAAAATTGGCTCATTCCAAGTCAGACTTTCCCGGTTAACAAATGTAAAAAAAGTAAATAAATAAACACTGGACAAAAAACAATGATAAATGAATTACCTTTCCTTCTGGTGGCAGTCACCCAAAACAACAAAATAGTAATGAACAAATATTTTCAGGCCAAATATATCATAAGGAAATGAAACATTAAAAAGAGCATCCTGCCATGTAAACTTAATGGCTGCCAAACATACCCTCCTCACTGCACAGATAATGCCAGTTTCAGACGTCAGAATTTATTGACACTATAAAACAATCTTAAGTGTAGTTCAACAGATTACAGTAAAAATAAATGGCATATATAACTGAATATTTCATTGCTGTCAGTACTGCTTTCTACTGCAGAGTGAAGAAATCATTAAAGTAAAAGTTATTCATTCAGTCTCATGAACATTAATCAGTGAGCAGTCAGGCATATCAACATGAGTATTATTCAAACTGGTAATAATACAAAAATATTTGAAGACAAAAGAGAATGTCAAATAAACAGAGACAGCAGACCATGCACCACACAACATAGCCCACAGGTATCACTGCATGCAAAATTTATACTCAATTGTTTTTTTTTACAAGAAAGGAAACACTAATCTGAATGTCCTAGTCCATATTTCTAGACTAGACACCACCTCTTTACTTGCACAACTGGATTCCATGCACAAGCCTGACACACGGGGTTCCTTATAATTACTGCCAGATGGTCATCATTAGTCATAGTGGGACTAGAACTGGGAGCTACAGTGACAATATAAGTCACTTCAAAAGACCAGTGCCTGATCATATTATGCAGAATGCAACAGACAGTTAATAGCCTACATCCAGTAGCTGGGTCATACTGAGGGGCACTCCAGACTCACCCAGGCACCTGAAACAGCTCTTCAGGAGGCCAAAGACCCTCTCAATGACAATACAGGTCTGAGAGAGGGTGTGTTATATGTCTTCACTGCACATACAGAAGAATTCCTCACTGGAGCCATGAGCCATGACTCCAGTGAATATCCAGCATCACCCAAAAAGAAAAAAAAAAGGTAGAGACAGGAATACAGAGAAAGGGAGGGGGGACATAACAGGAAAATAAATATTACCATACAGCAATAATGTTTAACATGAATAAATACTTAAATAACATTAAAAAATTCATCTTACCAACAGATGACCATTGGACATCCTGCCATGCAAAAAGATGTGTTGAGTAAGCCAGTCTGTCAGATGTGGGAATCATATGCATTGTCAGGATGCTGGGCAGCAATGTTGGTGATGCACCTCCATGCATCACACACTACCTGACAATTGATGGAATGATAGCCCTTCCTATTTTAGTACCAGTCTTGCTGTGGACCAGGAGGATTCCTAATTGTATCATGGTTGCAATCTATTGAACTGAGTACCTCAGGAAAATATGCCCGCCCATAAAAGGCACTCATAGTCCTGGCTTGGTCCTGAGGTGACACTAGGAAACAGATGTACCGATCTCAGAGTTGGTATATTTAAAGAGCAGGGAGTGTTGGGAGCACAGCCCCCCCCCCCCACGTGGGAGGTGCAGGGGTATTGCCCCCCTGCTTAGAGCATTCAGGTAGATGTTTTGTGTAGTTTATTTATTTTTTTATTAGATATTCAAACTTTTGAAAGTTTGATCATATGTTGTCGACCATATGACAGTCAAACTTTCAAACGTTCTAGTATATAATATAGACCCGACAATCTGTAAAATTAACAAAAAAATAGTTATGTCAAAGAAATATACAATACTTTTTAAATAAATAGCTCTGAAAACTCTGTTAGATGAAACAGTATCCCTGATTTACTGCACTTATTATTTGTTTATATTTTGAAGGCACTAAATATTCCCTGAGCTACAGAACAGTTTAACATGATGCAGAAGTCTTATCTTCGAAGGTTTCCACATTTTCCAATTCACACATTGCTTTGCCACTGAGGTTTCTCCCTTGCTAGAGCCTTAACATGGACAGGGGTCTCACAGGCAAAACCACGTGCTAATACATCAGTCTGGGTGAATGGCTAATGCTAATTAGCCATGTTTTTTTACCTCAGAAATGTTCATGGGTCCTGAATTACTCAGCTGAGTGGCTTAGCTAAGAAAAAGTAAATGTTGCCATAAGGTAGTAGTTACTCGTTTAGCATTATGGGAGTATTCAAGGTGCAGAAAAGTACAGAGGAGTCATAGGAGTGGAGGGGTATCAGCATTTTGCATGTGTGTGTGTGTGTGTGTGTGTGTGTGTGTGTGTGTGTGTGTGTGTGTGTGTGTGTGTGTGTGTGTGAAAGTGTGTTTGCTTTCCTATCTGTCTGTCTGTCTGTCTGACCGTCTGTCTCTGTGTGCAAGGGAGAGCACTAGTGTGATTAGGTCCAACAGCTCAGAGTTCATTTCAGACACATGGTAATTAGCTGCTAAGGAAATATTTCTCATTGAAGCTTTATTATGCCTCTGAATCAATTTCTGTCTGTCATGCTAATTGACCATCCCATACTGGGCAACTAGCACAGGTGGCAATACATTTTCTGAATCCCAGGCAATATCCTTCACAATTTTTGAACTGTCTTGTTAGAGGGAAGGATTCAAGGACAACTGTTTTATAGTGTCAGTCTGCTTAAGTCTCTTATGCAGATTTGCATTCCACCGTGACTCTGATAAATGTCCTTTCACTAATACTAGTGCATCACACCAACTGATGTAAAGGATTTCCTCCACCATCTGCAGAGAAGAATAAAGAATAATCACCACCAGACTTCTTACTTCTCCTAGTAAGTCTTATCTGGTTAGAATTCAGTAGTCAGTTATCTGTAAACCACTCACAGTACATTTAAATCATTGTCTATAGTTATTTTGTTCTTTGCTCATCTTTTTATTAAGTCTTTATTGTGGTTAGATTTGTTACAGGATTTTAAAAGTTTTTTTTTCTCTTGTTATATTGCTTATTTGCAATGACAGAGAAACCAAGATGGTTTATTTCTAAATGTCCCATTATAGCTTCACATTTGTAGAGATTGTTCGATCAATACAGTTTTTTTTTAAGTGGGAGTAGATTTTAGATGAAAATGTAGCAGCTTAAGTCTTGTGGGGAATGATAACAAGAGCAATTAATTTATTTAACATTTCTTTACCGGGAAAATCCAACTTGGAACAAAGCCAATTTTCAGCAGAGGCCTAGGAAGAAACACTCCAGATGCATGTCTTTGAAATGTGGGAGGAAACCAGAGCACCCGGAGAAAGCCCACATGAATGCAGGGAGAACATATAGACTCCACACAGTAGGCACGTGAGCTGAGAATCGAACCAGAGAACCTCCTGCTATGGGGTGATAACGCTACCGCTGCACCATCCACTAAACTTACTGAATTGGAGTATTTAAGCGAATTTGTAGGAAAAGTTATTGAATTCATAATTTTTCACCATTGTGAGGTTAATGACTTTAAAAGAGAATGTTAGTTACTTTTTCAGGCAGTTTAATTCTTACATATGTAGAAAGGTTTTCATATATCTGAATATGCAGAAAGAACAGCAGCTTATTTAAATTTATAATCCTAAAACAGCTTGTAGAAATGCATCCATGGTCTGATCTGCTGTAAGTAGTTTATCACATCTCGCAAAGGACCAGAATAAATTTATTTGATTCAAACCCTATAAATACTGAAATATAAAAATTGACCAGAATTTAGCAGCTGAAATTTAATTGTCATTGGTGAACCTTAAGATACTCAGTAGTGTGTATGTGTGTGTGTGTGTGTGTGTGTGTGTGTGTGTGTGTGTGTGTGTGTGTGTGTGTGTGTGTTCACGCATGTACATGTGAGATATTTTGAGATTATTCTGAACAATTTTTTGTAATCATATTATCATCATGAATGCCACTGATTTTGTTTGTTTTTCTCTTGTAATATTTATAAAATTAATTGTAAGTCTATGGGGTTCAGTCTTACAGCTGTGTGTACACTTAGTTTGTACATGCTAAAGGGAAGATGGAATTCCATTAGTTCTGTCAAAGCAAGATTACAATCACCACTGCAACTCCTGGAGTTTCAGAAAATTGCAGAATTTCATTATTTTGACCACAGTAAATTAGGAGCATCAGATACAGTTTGTGCAATGAATGTAACTGATTAACAGAATGAAGGATATGTTGTGGAAGAACGCCAGGTAATGATTTGGGACCAAAAAGATAATTTACCTGATAAGCTATGCTGTGGCTACCTCACCATCTTCGTCTAACTCTAGCAATTATTTATTTATATTACATTTTTTTCACACTTGGATAGTAGTTAGCTTCTTAAGATTATTGGAAACAGTGAGTGCAGTATGGGTTTAAAGCCAGAATATACTGTACTGGGGGTGGATGAGACTACAGGGACTATATCATTGTTCTCTTATAATAACACTTCCACGCACACAGCTGTTAGCTTCTGCTCTAGTTACAGCATCATTTAATTATCTACAACTTAAATCACTAAACTGCTGTATTCTTGTTTAAATGTAGTGTCAGTTTAATAATAATGCTGGTCTGAACTGACTAGCATATCAAAAACATTTGTTTTCTAGGGAGAGGTATCACAATACATATAAAATACAGAGATAACAGCTTAACAATTGCCAGCTAGAAAAGATCCATGTAACCAGGCATGGGGTTTAAGGAACCACCTTCAGTCACTGCAGCTGCTGCTGAGTTATGTTATGTACACCAAAGGCCTGACTTATCAAGTATTTCTAACTTTCGAAAAGTTTTCCTAACTTCTGGATTTGCAATATGAATGATTTCCTGCCTTAAGCCAGCTGTTTGCAGGGACTGACCTGGGCTTCCCTCAAGCCTGAATTGGATAAATGCTATTAAAAATGGATGACTGAGCATATATATAGATGGAAAGACTTGGACTATAGTCATTGGAAGCTGTGAGTCAGAAGGAATTAAAACAAAGCTTTACAAAATCAGTTACTTGGTTCCTGGCTAATCAGAGAGAACTTAAATAATATGATCTGAGCAAAAAAAAAAAAAACACACACAGATACACAACTGGGGAATCAGTACTCCAAACATGTTCTAAAGTAAAAAGCAGACTTTAATAAAACGATTTAATAAAATGGTAAGCACTTTCACAATTACCAATTGCTTCTTCAGACCACATACATACAGAAAGAAACTGCTTAAGTACTTCATACAGGTGTCTTCATTTAACCAGGTATCCAATCACCATTCACTGCAGCTGTCATATGATAAAAATAACAGCACAATAAAAATCTATATATGATCTTAACTGGAAACTTTGAAGACAAGACAAAGAAAAGGTACTTCACAGTCAAGGTCCATGCTAACAGGATTTTGCAAAGGAACGTCTGCGGTCATAAGTCTAGCATTCATATTTTTGCAGATGGTGTCTGCAACTGCATATATTGCTGTTATTGAACTAAAAGTATGACCGAAGCCACGTTGCTGATGACAAAGTAGTACATAGGTGTTTATAAGGTTAGTTATGTATTTATAAAACAATTTTTCAAAAATCTTAGCAAACAGGCAGGGTTTAACATAGGTCTGTAGTCCTTAGGTGTGGATACCTGGGGCAGACATATGATGTTTGAGTGTCTGAGAACTGCAAGTAGAATTCCTGAAGGTAATGACAGGATGTATATAAATGTAAGTTGTTTTGCTATTTTTGCTGCCACTATTCTCAAAAAAAGAGTACTGAACTTTAATACTTCTTTTAAAACTTTAGTGGAATTTAGCTGTCATTTCTGTGGGAAAAAAAAACATAACAGTATTATCTGCTAATTGGTAGAGCTCTGAGTTAGAAGAATGCAGTACTGTAGGATCATAGGATCATAGGAGATTACTAGGATATCGACCTAGCGGTAATTTTAAACCTAGCCATTTCAACCCAATGTAATACCATAGATTGCATTTAGTGATGACTGCCCATGTCCAGGAGAGTTGTGGGCGCTATCTCCAGTAAGAATTTACGGTGTCCCATCCACTCATCCAGGTTCCTCTTCAACAGTGTTATAGAGTTGCTCAGTTTCACATGAATTGGTAGCCTGTTCCAAAGGTGTAGCAGTCGCTGGGAGATACATCTGTCCCTCCAGAATGTCCTATTTAAGTTGCAGGCCATATTTAAGTCTCTGGAATGGGTGGCCCTAGACCCAACTGATTTATGGATATGCAGTAAGGTCATCAGGTTTGGGTCTTGGGCTACTCTTGTAGGCCAGGCATAAGTCTCCCCTAAGAAATCTATATGATATGGAGTATAGTGAAAGGGACTTTAGTCAGTCTGTGTAAGGCACATGCTGTAGACCCTTGATCTTCTTTATTAGAAACTCTGAGGTTTCTCTAATTGCTGTAGGTGCTTTGTACAGTACATACTGAATGGAGCATTGCACTTAGTTATGGGCTGGATACATGCTGAGTGTAGGGGGGTTATAAGCTTTTTTGCTCTAGAGACAATGCCTTTACTAATCAAGTGAGTTACATGGAAAGCTTTCCTTACAATGATAGACACTTGGTGATCAAAATTAAGGTTGCAGTCAACCTGTGATCCCAGGTCCCTTACCACTTCATGGGTACTTAGAGTATTGTTATTGATTTGATAGTGTGAAGGGACATTGTGCTGAAGGGAATGATGACTCATTTCTTTGCATTCAGTTTAAGACGGTGACTAATATACCAGTCATTGGTCTGTATGAGACCATCCTGGAGTATACTGACATCATTTGGGGATTTAATGACTGCACCTAGTTTGCAGTCATCTGCAAACTTGGTCAGCCACAGCCCTTTAGTTTTAACCTGAACTTCTGAGAAGCATATACCAAACAGTAGGGGGCCCAACACTGGCCCCTGTGACACCCCACTGGTAATAGGTCTGCTGGTTGATGTGGAGTCACCCACTTTGATAGTGTGTGTCTCCGATTTGTGAGCCAGTTGGCAACTTATCTCACAATGTAGGGGTTTACATTCAGTTTGCTAAGTTTATCAGTAATCCCTGAATGTGGGATTGCATCAAAAGCCTTTGCCAAGTCAAGGTATGCTGTGTGCACAGATCTGCCCTCATCAATGGCCTTGGTCACACTTTCAAAGAAATCTACCAGATTTAACAGGCAGGATCTGCCCTTCATGAAGCTGAATTGGGTGGGATCCAGGGTTTGGAGGAAACCTATGTCTTTATTTATGAGGTCCATAATGATACATTCCATAGCCTTACAGATGAGACTGGTGAGGATTATGGGTCTTTAATTCCCTGTGTCTGTTGCTAGGCCACCTTTGTGGAGGGGAATAACTGTAGCTGTTCTCCATTCCACAGGAACAAAGCTTCTGGTTAGGCTATGATTCAAATGGGTACTTATTGGTGATGTTAGTTCATGTTTTAGCCTGTTTAAAGACAGCCTGGGATGTCATCTGGTCTCATAGAGACCATGTTCTTTGTCTTGGACAGGGCTTTAAGGACCTGCTCTTCATAAGTTCATAGGTTCATAGGTGTTTACTAGGCTAATGACCAGAAGGCCGTTTTTAAGCCTAGCCATGTAAAGTGGGGTGGGGGTTTGGGGGAGGGTTTGTTGTAAGTTAGGAGGGGATAAGGGAGTGAAATTTTTGCCAAATCTATGCGCTAGAAGGTTCACTATCTTTGTGGTACTGTTAGTCACCAGTTCTGCATGTGCTTGGTTCCTACCCTTTAGATTACGTACATAGCTGTAAAAGGCCTCATGGTTTTCCTTGGAAGTACTTGTTAGGTTTCTCCTAAAGGAGCTCTTGGAAGATTTGACAAGTTGTCTTATTTGCCTGTTAAGGCTGAGGTGGGTGCTTTTCCATTGTTGGGTCCTTGTCTTTGTTTTCTTGAAGAGCAACTTTTTGCATTTATTGTAGAGTTTGTTGATGCTGGAAGTCTACCATAGCAGCTTGATTTTCCTTTGGGCTCTGGCTTTGATTCTATCTGGTACAGCCAAGTTTATACACTTACACAAGTGATTGCACAGGGCTTAAGTGTAAGCTTTGCCATAGTTACCACTTTCAGTTTGGGGTGAGGCTTGGAATGCATTTACACCTTCACCTAGGAGGGCATAGTTTGCCTTGGTGAAGTTTTTTAGTCTGATTTCACCCTTTGTGAGATCTGGTGTTAGTGTCAGTTCGAAGGTGACTGATTTGTGGTAAGTTTTAACTAATGAGAGTCCAACAGTTGCAGAAGTGTACGTGTGACATGTTCATGCCTATGCAGAACTTTTCACAGAAACCCTGTACAAGCATGTTAATAGCTGCATAGAGGCAACTGTACCCACCAGGAAGAATCACAGAACTAACTGAAAAAACTAGCCACCCTGGTGGAATCACAAAATCAAATAAAAGACCAAGGCACGAAAAACTATTAAATAACACACAGGTCCAAACGACTGTAGAGTCTGCACAGAGATTTATTATTCAAGCCAAATGAAAAAAAACTTTAAGCGCTTTTCGTTTTCTCACTAGTAAACTTCTTCAGAAGTGAGAGTACAATCAATTAACTACTCTTAAATAGGCTCACAGTTTGAAAGTGTGGGAAACTACATCATTAATTGTTAATTAAATCAACAAAGACTTCCCCTCAAACCTTCAACATTGTATACGTACAAAACTTTTAAATATACATAAATGAATTAAAAATACACATAAAATATAAAAACATTTTCTTTATATAAATATATTCAAAATATATTATATTAAAATACCCTGCTGAATACCTAATTGGATAATACCAAATAAACAATAATGTAGTGAAATGAAATTTCTGAAAACTTTATCTTTGTAAACTTCTAAGTTTAAGGATACTCACGATGGAACATGATTCATTCAAACCAGGAATATTAAATGCATTTAATTTCAACTGCCATATTAATTCCAACTCTTCCAGGAAAGTTTTGTACGTATACAATGTTGAAGGTTTGAGGGGAAGTCTTTGTTGATTTAATTAACAATTAATGATGTAGTTTCCCGTACTTTTAAACTGTGAGCCTATTTAAGAGTAGTTAATTGATTGTACTCTCACTTCTGAAGAGGTTTGCTAGTGAGCAAACGAAAAGCGCTTAAAGTTTTTTTCATTTGGTTTGAATAATAAATCTCTGTGCAGACTCTACAGTCGTTTGGACCTGTGTGTTATTTAATGGAATCACAAAATCAATCGGCTATATAACAGCAGGAAGAAAATCATGGCAAAAATTAGGAGGTGCAGCACCTAGCAGGATAAAAGCACTCATCAAATTAAACTGTTAGAAAAATATATAATAGTAATATGCATGCTTAGTGCATTCAAGGTTTAAAAGGGTTAATACATTTATTCTGTTCACACTGCATGAATCTGCGCAGCTATTAGAAATTTAACAAGAGACATTTCATTTCTGCTAATGTCATGAAAATAACAAGAGACATTTCATTTCTGCTAATGTCATGAAACTTAACAAAGAGATATTTCATGTCTACTTATGCCATGAGAAAATATGCAGCTGCTAGAAGCTTTGATAAAGAAAACAATAGATGCTTGAAAGTATAAACCATAGTCAGCATTACTTGTACCAAAGCTAGAAATGTACCTTGAATCTAGACAAAATGTAACACATGTATTAGAACTGTACAATTGAAGAATTGAAAAGTTAAGGTGGGCTAAAATAAGCCCAAGGCCAGGTTGTTTTTCTCAAAATGTTTTTGCAAGACAGCAAATAATCCCACCATATCAGCTATAAGTTTGGTAACATTTTCTATGAAACATACAGAAAGCTGTGTCCAACTACGTCAGCAATAGAATAGTAACATTTTCTGTGTGACATGAAGAGAACTGTATAAGAATAACATACAGATCACCAAAGAGCCAGACAAATCCTGTACCTACATGCTTTGTCTCCTTGCTGCAAGTAATAAAGGGTGCCTTGCTTGAACCTAATGTGCATTGGTCTTTGAAGTTTTTTCCTTTTACAGACTGGTCCTTCCGACCGGAACCCTCTCTTCACCTCGGATCAGACGGCCAGGTGGTTGAAACCGTACAGAGAAGAAACCAAATCGGTTCTTCTTATATGGAAAGTCCTCTGACTGAATTGTCATTCAAAAGAGGCCAGCCACTTTCTGATCTGTGACTGAAGGACGGGTCTCCGTGAATCAGTGATCAATCACATAGGCTCAGGTAAGGTGAATCTACTTTTTTCTGTTTTCTGTTTTAGATCAGGGACTAGATGTGTATTGTTTTTGTCAGACTGTATTTTTCTTGCAAGTCAGGGACAAAAAAGATTACTGTCTTGTCATAGATCAGGAGAAACAGAATAAGTAGGCAGTCATTCTGAAGAGACTATAACAAAATCCGTGGTACCACGTTAAAAATTAAGAGAAGTTATGTAACGATCAAAGGGTAAAACAAAATGGGTAATAATTGCACAAAAAGACCCCAAAACCCACCGTTAACGGAAGACGCAAAATATATGCAGTCGCAGTGCGCCGACAATATTAGATATTATTCAAAATGGGTTAATAAATATGAATTTGACAGAAAATTAGAAAAAGCCTCACTTATCAAACTTATCAAACAGCTCAAAAACGATTCCAAGGGTCGGGTAAAAAAGCAACGTCGATTAGGAATTCCTCAGGCACACAGGTGGCTGAGGAAGTAAACCGTAGGGAACAAAAAAACAAAGATTCGAAAGCAATGTTTTTAGATTAGGAGGATAATAACTTAGTAATAGCATCAGCACCTCTGCCTCCCTTACCAGAATATGAAGCAAGTGAGCAGGTTAGTCCACCCCCACTATATCCTGTGGTCACTGAAGATAGAGATATTGTGAAATTAAAACTGACTAAAATTAGAGATCCCATCAGGACCAGGTCTCGAACAAAGGCAGGTAATTCAGAAGAAGGTATCAAGTTATGGCAAATAGTTAAGAATTCATGATCTATAGGTGAAGAAGAAGAAATATGCCTGCTTATAGAAGTACCCAATCCTCAGGCAGGTCAAGACAATCAGGACCCAACAATCTTAGTGTATAGACCTTGGACTCCGAAAGATATCCGGAAAGCCACTGAGGGAATTCCTCATCCAAAGGTTAATTTTAGAAAATTCTCAGAAGATTTACAAGGAATGAGGTTGAGTTATAACCTAAACGGAGAAGAAAGAGAAAAAGTAGTTAGACAAATTGTAGGGCCAGATTGGTACATGATTAGTAGGAACTGGAATCCCCGTGACGCTGCACAAAGACCCCTCCCACATAGCAGCGCAGAATTAGACACCAGAGTAAAAGGTCTTACAGACCGCATCTCTGAAAAATGGAAACCTAGGGCAGACTGGACTTGCATTAATCAATGTATCCAACAAGAAGGTGAAACAATTGATCGGTATTATGCCAGATTGTTAGAATGTTTTAATAACCACTGTGGAATGCAGGTTCCTGAAGATCAAACACAAGATTCCCCATATGAACAGCAGTTAAAGAATGCATTTTTAAAATGCAGTAGCACGCTTATAAGCAGTTTTATTACAAAACACATTGTAGACCATCGTACAAGCAGGTTACAATCATTACTTGAATATGCTAGGCATGCCGAAAGGCATTTTAATAGCAAAAAGAAAAAGAAAGCTCAAGTATTTTCTGTAGAAGATGGAGCAGAAGTTTATGTAGTGCAGTCTGGAAAAAAAGGCAAGAAAAATGTGCAGGGAAACAAACAATCTGATCAGTGATCAGAGGACTTTGAAGGGCAGAAAAACAGAGGAGAATGTTTTAAATGCGGTAAAAAGGGACATTTGGCAAGGGATTGCAAAAAAAACCAAGAAGGCAACAATGGAAGACAAGGAGGGTGAGGACTGACTATATGGTAGTCAAGAATCACTAGAAGGGGCTAGTGAAGAAAGGACAGATGAGAATGTGATAGAGGGAGTAGAGGAAGTGCAGGAAGTTAGTGACAATGAAGAAAATTAAATATTAGACCTAGCTTTATTGAGCTTGGAGCTCTATTTAGCAGACACAAAACCAGAAGTTACACTCTTGGTAGAAGGGAGGGAGGTCAAATTTTTGTGTGACTCAGGGGCATCACGAACCCTGATACGCCCCTCCAAACTGCTAGAAAACACAGAGTCACCTGATTACATACTGGTCAAAGTAGCTAATGGACAGCTGTATCGGGAGCCTCTCTCCCGTAACATCGCAATAACTGATCCAGTTTCAGGATTGGCACAAAGAAGCAAAATTGTAGTTTCTGCAAAATGCCCAGTAAACCTCTTGGGCAGAGGCCTCATGCAGCTATTTGGTATAGCAGTAGTCCCAACCATGCACGGTATGGAAGCACAGTGACAAATTAACACCTTTGTAGTGCAATCAGAGGGTGAAATGTTTTATTGGTACAGCCAGGACTTGGTTACGACTGGTCCAGGGACTGTGACCAAAGAGTTAATGAACCTAGCCATCAGCAAGTTCCCCTCCCTTGACATTGATAAGCAACACCTGTTGCACTGTACCCTGTATTATTGCAACACACCAGGACCTGATAAGGAATATGAGCAAGAATTATTTAAGAATCATGCAAACAGATTGATATTGCGTAACCTGTACTGGGACACAGAAGGGAACAGTGTAGCCAGCTGTTCATTGCCCCAGGAGTTCTTTGCACTTTATAAATCTAATCAATTACCACATGTTAGCTTAATCAAAAACAGAAATATAGAATGGGCAGACCTAGGAGAAAAAGTCACGAGATCGGAGAAACAGACAGAATTAGAACTGTCAGAACAAGGAATACAAATACAAAAGTTAAATTGGATAGCTCAGACCAACCCAACTGTGCACTTGCAGTCTAGCGAGGACAGCTGATTGACACTCCTATTAAAGGAGGAAGAGAATGCCTTACAAGACATACCAGAGACTCTCTGGTCAACAGGGAAATCAGATGTAGGACTCATTCATACAGCGGGACCAGTTACAATCACACCAAAGTCAGCATTCAGACCACAAAAAAGACAGTATCCCTTAAGAAAAGATGCAGAGGTAGGGATAAAGCCTATTATAGCAGCCTTACTTAAAGGAGGGATACTAGTAGAATCTCCCGATTCACCATGTAACATACCCTTATTTCCAGTTAAAAAGGTCAATGGAGAATGGTGTAAATGATGCAGTAATACCAAGGGCACCCACGGTGCCAGACCCACACACCCTGTTGAATGATTTGAAACCTCAACAAAAGTATTTTTCTGTGGTAGACATCAGCAACACGTTCTTTTTGATACTGATACACCCTGATAGCCAGTATTGGTTTGCATTTACATTTCAGGGGAAAAGGTATACATATACGCAACTACCACAGGGATATTGTGAAAGTCCAATGATATTCTCACAAGAAATGGCAAGCAACTTGGCAGGATTCACCCCACCAAGAGGCAGTCAGATTTTACTTTATGTTGATGACATCTTGCTGGTGGCCCCCACGCAGCAGGATTGTAGCGAAGATACCATAGCACTTCTATGATTTTTAGCCACTGAGGGACATAAGGTAAATAAAAATAAACTGCAGCTTTGGAAAAAACAGGTCAAATACCCAGGATAAGTAATATCCAAGGAAGGTAGAACTTTAGATGAGGACAGAAAAATAGCAATTTTGCAAGCACCAAAACCCACTACCAAGAAGGAAATGATGTCCTTCCTGGGTACAACTAATTTTTGCTGGAGCTGGATTCCAAACTATGCCTTGGAATCTGCACCTCTGACTGACCTTATATATAAGAAGCCCATGGCAGCGCAGGATTTGTTACAATGGACACCAGAGGCAGAATCTGTCTTCTGTAAACTAAAGCAGTTAATAGCGTCCTCATTAGTTCTGGGATTGCCAAACTACCATAAATGTTTTTTCCAAACTGTAGATTGTAAGCAGGGTTACATGACATCAGTGTTAACACAACAGCATGGGGATAAGAAATGCCCCATTGCTTACTACTCATCACAACTAGACCCAGTGGCACGGTCCTCACCCCACTGTGTACAAGCAGTAGTTGCAGCTGCAATGGCAGTACAGGCTTCAGCCTCAGTAGTCTTGTTCCACCCTCTCACTTTGAGAGTACCTCATGCAGTCGCGATTATTTTACTACAAGAAAAGGTGGCATATCTTTCCCCTGCTAGGCATCTTTCCTGTATGACTATATTATTGAGCCAACCTCATATGACAATTGAAAGATGCATGACTTTAAACCCTTCTACTCTGCTCCCGACCCCTGCAGATGGCACACCACACTGCTGCCTGCAGGTAATTGAGCAAAAGACACTACATAGAAAAGATCTCACGGATGTCCCCTTGGATGATGCCGAGGTGACATACTACGTGGATGGCTCGTGCAAAAGGAGTCCTGCAGGACAGAACCTAGTAGGATATGCAGTAGTCTCTGATACTGGGATCATAGATGCAAAACCTTTACCACACAACTTATCTGCACAGGCAGGCAGAATTGATTGCCTTGACATGGGCATGTACCTTAGCAAAGGGTAAATGTGTAAACATTTTTACTGATAGCCAGTACGCTTTTTCTACTGTACATGTTTTTGAGCAACAGTGGAAAAACCAGGGAATGATAACATCTACTGGCAAACCTATAAATCATGCGCAGTTTATTTTAGATCTTTTAGAATCTATTCAGTTACCTCAGAAAGTAGCCATTTGTAAATGCACAGCTCACACCAAGCAACAAGATAGGATTTCAAAAGGTAATGCGAGAGCTGATACAGCTGCAAAACAAGCAGCCACAGAAGTATTTCTTTTAAATGAGGAATTACAACCCTCTGAAACTTTAGATCTAGATATGTTAAAAACAATGCAGACATTCACTACGCAAGCTGAAAAACAGCGATGGATAAAATGAGGCGCAATCCTCGAAAAGGGGCTGTACATCTCTAGAGAGGGAAAACTGATACTACCCTCTAATTTGTTTTACTATGCAGCATTGTTGAGCCATAGGCAGTGCCATGTCTCAACAGGGGGGATGGTACAGCTGGTGAACCAGGTGTTCACAACGTACGGATTTACAAACTACTCTAAAAAATTTTGTTTGATGTGTCAGATTTGTAACAAACATCATGCACAGGGGGCGGTAAAGCCCAAGCAAGAGAGTTTCCCCACACCACCATATCCATTTCACAATATTTGTATGGATTTCATAGAATTGAACAAATGTGAAAATAAGAAGTATTGTCTTGTCATTGTAGATATGTTTTCCAGATGGGTGGAAGCCTTTCCAACCAAAAATCCAGATGCAGCTACGGTGGCAAAAGTACTTGTCAAGGAAATCATTCCTAAGTTTGGTATTCCAGAAAGAATCTACAGTGACAATGGTACACACTTTGTAAATCAAACCATACAGCAGTTGAATAAGCATTTTGGTATTTCTTTAAAAAATCATTGTGCATACCATCCGCAATCTGCAGGGCTAGTTGAAAGGCATAATGGTATACTAAAAAACAAATTGAGAAAATTAATAGCTGAGACAGGAAAAACTTGGTTGTACTGTTTACCCCTGGCACTGTTGAGCATGAGAACTGTCCCTACAGCAAAAGGATTGACTCCTTTTGAAAAACTATTTGGAAGGGCTTATTATACACCCCAGTGGAAACTTCTCATGTCATCAGACCAGGAAGCTGATTTTACACTAGCTGAATATATGAAAAAGTTGTCGAGTTCTAAACATCTGTTGCAGTCAAATTCTGTTTCAGATAGAAAACAAACCGAAACATCAGAAGTAGCAGTGACGCCAGGAGACTGGGTGTGGATCAAAATCATCAAGCGAAAAAACTGGGCATCTCCAAGGTGGGAAGGTCCCTACCAGGTGCTTCTTTCGACACCCACTGCAGTCAAGATAGCAGAATGAGCTTCGTGGATACACCTGACTCACTGCAAGCTGGTTAAGAACTTTGAGTTTGGACAAAAATCTTACCTCTCCATCGGGGCCCTCAGCACAAAGTCTGGCTACAAAGGGGGGTTAGATCAATAGGACTGATCCGTCTCAACCCCAGTGAAGAAACCATCGGTGCTGAAGGTCCTATTAGGGCAGAGAGTAAGAGCACGTGTCCAAAGTAAAGATGACGGAATCCAGTAAGATCCAAATACACCTACTTGGAAGAGCCGGAGAAAACAGAAATGCGGAACAACCGTTTCCACAAAAGTATTGCATAACCATCCTGTTGACTGTACTAGTGACAATAATCTTTTTGTTGTGACCATTCCTTTTCTCAGCCACACAAATTGAACTGAACAAGCGTGCAGAGTGGCACCCGAACTTTAACACTTACCAGGCAATCAAATATGTGTATGCTGAAACCTTCAATGTTTCGAATTGCTGGATTTGCACAGCTTTACCAACAGCATATGGGGAGTTATTGTTAACTTCAGTTCCGCTAGGAGCCAACAAGACCTGGGAAAACCTAATTCATGATACATCAAATGTCACATCACAAGATAAAGTAGCATTGCATTTGTCTGTTCGACAGAAGGGAACTGTGTGTTTTTATAAGAATGATACAGTCAAGGTGGGTTGGAGCAATTACAATGTGACTGTTCCCTATAGATGCTACACTAAACCTGATAACATCAGATCCTATTGCAACACGAGCTATGATACATTTGTTGAACTGATGCATAGGACAATTGAAGAAGTAAAACATAATGCTGACCTCTATAAGCAACTGTCCATAATCGACAAAAAAAGTTTCATGCAGAGTCAGGGTATAGTAAAGTTACTACTAAAGTAGAAGATTGTTACTTTATATGCGGTAGAAAAGCATATAAATGGCTACCTGAGAATTGGTCTGGCAGTTGTTTTTTGGGGTACCTGGTTCCGGCCATATGACACACAGCAGTTTTACCTCAAGGGAAAATTCAGAATGTTCGAGAAATCAAGAAGCCTGTCAATCCAGTGGGGCAAATCAATGCGCGCTGGAAAAAAACATCATGCTGTGGGCTTAGGGAGCAATGGACTGTCACACATGGACTTGAGTGATACTGTTATATCGTGGGCAGGTGTACTGCCAGCATATGGAGCAACAAAATCAATCTGGGAACTGAGAAAATTGTCTAAGCTTCTCGAAATAATGAGCAATGCAACCTTTTCTGCCCTAGAATTGGTGACTGATGAACTGACTGCCATGAGAACAATGGTGCTTCAAAATCGCATGGCTCTTGACTTCACCCTAGCAGTGAGAGGAGGTATGTGCACTTTAATCCATAAGGAGTGCTGTTCGTATATTCCTGACCACAAACACGAGATAGACAACCATCTTGAGGTGATTCAGCAGGTGTCAGCCATGACCAAACCAGGACCAAATCCATTGACGGACTTTTTCCAGAAATTGTTTGGGGGTTGGGGCAGCATCCTGATGAACATTATGATTGCCATCTGTGTAGGAATAATCCTACTGGTGGTATGTGTGTGCTGCTGCATCCCCTGCATAAAAAGACTGATTAAAAATTTTGTAGACATTTCAGTTTCAGAAACCTTATACCAAGATGCTGAACTCGAAGAACTGCTAAAAAACTGAAAATGCTTTCATGAGCTTAAACTGAATAACCCTCTTAACTGCAAATCCTGAGCAGGAAGAGGTTAGGGGAAGAAAAAAACTGTTTATGCTTATCTTGAAAGTAGAATAAAAGTATTAAAAGGGGGAAATGTTAGAAAAATATATAATAGTAATATGCATGCTTAGGGCATTCAAGGTTTAAAAGGGTTAATACATTTATTCTGTTCACACTGCATGAATCTGCACAGCTATTAGAAACTTAGCAAGAGACATTTCATTTCTGCTAATGTCATGAAAATAACAAGAGGCATTTCATTTCTGCTAATGTCATGAAACTTAACAAAGAGATATTTCATGTCTACTTATGCCATGAGATGCTTGAAAGTATAAACCATAGTCAGCATTACTTGTACCAAAGCTAGAAATGTACCTTGAATCTAGACAAAATGTAACACATGTATTAGAACTGTACAATTGAAGAATTGAAAAGTTAAGGTGGGCTAAAATAAGCCCAAGGCCAGGTTGTTTTTCTCAAAATGTTTTTGCAAGACAGCAAATAATCTGACCATGTCAGCAATAAGTCTGGTAACATTTTCTGTGAAACATACAGAAAGCTGTGTCCAACTACGTCAGCAATAGAATAGTAACATTTTCTGTGTGACATGAAGAGAACTGTATAAGAATAACATACTGATCACCAAAGAGCCAGACAAATCCTGCACCTACATGCTTTGTCTCCTTGCTGCAAGTAATAAAGGGTGCCTTGCTTGAACCTAACGTGCATTGGTCTTTGAAGTGTTTTCCTTTTACATAAACAAACAACTCAGAGAACAAATAAAGTCTACCAATGCCAACTTTGAGTGAGGTAAGTTTGGCCTCCCAGGCCAAGGACAACCACAAAGCATTTTGTTTAGCTATGTCTACAACCTCAAAAGCAATACACAATTGTGTGCAGAGCTCCTTGTAAATGGAGCCACCTATATTGAACCAGAAGATATAGCAAACCTCCTGGCTTATAGGTTCATAGGTTCATAGGTTCATAGGTTCATACTAGGCTATTTGCCCTAGGCCATTTATAAGCCTAGCCAGAGTGTGTTTGGCTTTCGCCACCCATTTTAAATTAATTTTGCTATGCCCTTTTTTGAGGTTAGTATACTGTGCCTCTGTCAAACAGTGACACAGAAGTGATACCCGGGGTAAACCTACGATCTCCTATCCACTCATCAAGATTCCTCTTGAAGAGAGTCGATGAGGGACTCTGCCTAACCTGGACTGGGATTTTATTCCAGAGTGAAGGGAGCCTCTGGGTTATGAATCTGTCCCTCCAGCATGTCCTAGTTATTTCAGTGCTGAGGTTCAAGTCTCTCGAGCTCGTGGCTCAATGGGATTTGGATTTTCTGAGGTGCAGCATTTCCATTAATTCCAGGTTGGACATGGCTTTATACGTCAGGCACAGATCGCCTCTGAGCAGGCGGTATGCCACTGAGTAGAGCTGGAGTTTCTTTAACCAGGCAGCATATGGCATCTGTTTGAGCCCTTTGATCCTCTTGGTGAGGTACTTTTGGGGTCTTTCCAGTTGCTGCAGGTGTCTGGTAAGGTACATCCCAAAAGGGGCATTGTACTCAATTATGGGCCTGATGAGGGATGAGTAAAGAGGCACGATGACCTCCCTGATCTAGATGTGAATCCCTTCATGATTAGGTGGGCTATATAAAATGTTTTTCTAACCACTTTGGCCACGTGGTTGTCAAATGAGAGATTGCTATCAACTTGGGTCCCCAGGTCCCTAATTACTTCTTCTGTACTTAATGGATTACCACCTATGTGGTAATTTGTGGGCACTTTGTTTTTGCCAAAGGGGATGACTATATACTTTTTGGCATTTAGCTTGAGGCCATGGCTTTGGCACCAGTTGTCTGTTTCTATGAGGCCCTTTTGGAGGATGCTTGTGTTGGCTGGAGAGTCGATTATGGTGCCCAGTTTGCAGTCATCTGCGAACTTGGTCAGCCACAGTCCTTCCATGTTGGCCTGTACCTCCGAGAAATATATACCAAACAAGAGAGGTCCCAGGACTGAGCCTTGTGGGACGCCACTTGTAACTGGTTTGCAGTCTGACATGACTCCAGCAATTCTAACCATGTGGGTTCTGTCCTTGAGCCAGTTTGCAACCCATCTAGTGACATAGAGGCTTATATTTAAGCTGGTGAGCTTATCTACAATGCCCGAGTGGGGTATTGTATCGAAGGCTTTTGCGAGGTCCAGGTAGGCTGCGTGTAGGTCCCCAATATCTTTATTTATGAGGTCCATGATGATCCTTTCCATAGCTTTGCAGACCAAGCTAGTCAGGCTTATGGGGCAATAGTTTCCAGGATTCGTTGAGGCACCACCTTTGTGGAGAGGGACCACTGTTGCTGTACGCCACTCTTTGGGTACATATCCTGTAGTAAGGCTGAGATTGAACAGTAGTTTTATGTTTGTGTTTAGCTCTTCTTGGAGTTCATGTAGGATTCAGCTCCAACTTTACTCCTCTCTCCCCTCAACCTTCCCTCAGGAAATATCATCAAATATAACTCCCCTGCCATCACTAGGGAACAGGTCATTAATGCTCTCTCTAAAGCCAAGAACACTGCATCAATGGGCCCAGACAGTATCACAGGATGCCTTCTAAATAGCATGAAACATGACCTATCAGGGCCTCTGGAATTACTATTTAACTGTAGCTTCCAAACAGGCTTCATGCCTCATGAATGGAGAAAGGCAACATTCATCCCTCTCCACAAAGGTGGGCCACCTACAGACTTTGGAAACTACAGACCCATAAGTCTCACTAGACTTATATGTAAAGCCATGGAAAGAATTATCATGGAGATGATCAACAGAGATATAGCAAACCTCCAGACACTGGGCCCAACCCAGTTTGGTTTCGTCAAGGGCAGATCATGTCTACTCAACCTGATAAACTTCTTTGAGAAGGTCACTAAAGCAATGGATGAGGGAAAAATCATTAACACTGCCTACCTTGACTTGGCCAAGGCATTTCACACAATACCCCACATGGACATTGTTGACAAACTGAAGAGGTTAGGTACAAACCCGTATGTCACCCAGTGGATAGCCAATTGGTTCACAGACTGGACTCAGGAAGTTAGAATTGTGTAGTCCACCTCTACAAAGAGGCCAGTCACAAGTGGAGTCCCTCAGGGATCAGTCCTTAGACTGCTCCATTTTGGCATTTACTTCTCAGAAGTCAAGGCCAATGTTAGTAGTCTCTGCCTGACTAAATTTGCAGATGATTGCAAATTAGGACCTGTCATTGAATCTCATACTGACACAAATGCTCTCCAGGAGGGGCTGACACAGACAAACAACTGGTGTGAGAGCCATGGACTAAAACTAAATGCCAAGAAATGCCTAATAGTATCCTTTGGGAAGTCATCCATCCCTGGTAACTATCATATTGGCAACACACCCCTTAGAGTTGACCCAGTAGTCAGGGACTTAGGGACACACATAGATAGTAATCTAGCCTTTGAGCATCACGTGTCTGCAGTGATGAGAAAATGATTCTGTGTTGCGCAACTTATAAACAAAGGTATGGCATCTAAGTCCAAGGAAGTCATTGTTCCACTGTATTTGGCATTCATTAGACCTATCATTGAGTACAATGCCCCCTTTGGTATGTACCTAACCAGGCATATCCAAAAACTGGAATGTCCACAGAGGTTCCTCATTAAAAGAATACAGGGCATAAGTAATATGCCCTATGCAGACTGCCTCAAGACCCTATCCGTGTATTTCTGTCTCCTACAGGCTTTTGAGGGGAGATGTATTCCTGGCATACAGGGCATTGTCAGACCCCACTATGATGAACCTCTTGCATATCCACAAAACAAGCAACACCAGAATTACCCATTCTAAAGACTTAAACCTTGCCTGTGATATAAATAGGACCTGCTGGAGAGATAGGTATGTATCCCAGAGACTACCGCATCTATGGAAAATGTTCCCCATCTATGTGAAGCAGAGTTCATCCCTAACCCAATTCAAGTGCAACTTGGACAATTGGATGGGAAACCAGAAATTCACCCTGGTTTGGCACCCATGTCTCTAATGGTTCATCTCCCAGTCCCATGCTTACACTTATCAAGGGTATCAGAACTTGTCAAAGATTTGGGATGCATGGCTAGGCGTAAAAAAGCCCTAGTGATCGTTAGCCTAGTGAACACCTATGAACCTATGAACCTATGAAGACCACATCTAGAATGCTTGTTCTTCTTGTCGGGGGTATGGACAATTTGTTCCAGGGCATCTGAATTCACAAAGTCAAGGAACTTTTATGCTAATCAGTTTGGGCTAGAGTAGGTTTCCCAGTTGATGGTGGAATAATTGAAATCCCCCATAACCAGTGTGTTCAGTAAAATTTGGATTGTCTTCAGTTTGGTTAAGTAGGCTTCATGGGTGTCGTGACCCATAGAAGAGGATTTATAACTGACTAGGACATGAATGTGGGTCTTACCCTCTGTAACCTGGACATGGAGTAACTCCATGGAATTGTCCAGTCTAACTAGACGTGAGGTGAAGTTATCTCTAATATATATTGAAACACAGCCTCTTTTGGTTTTCACATATTCATTTTGCAGTCTAAAGGTGTGGAAGGTATTGCAGCCTTGCAGAGCCGGGGTACTCTCTGAGGCCTTAAATCAGGATTCTGAGACTGCACAGACATCTACATCTTCAAGTGGGTTTACTATTAAAATATCGAAATTTAAAACAAAAATAGTATTTAACAGCGAACTAATTCGCCGAAAGTACCATTACCTAATAGCCCTAATGTCAAAAATCAGCTGTTAATGCCAAAAATGTTAAACACGACATTCTACGGCACTTAACAGCAATTTCAGCCTTGCTGTAACTACCTAAATAGTACACCTAACATCCCATTTATGGAGGGGGCAAGCCCCCCTGCACCCTCCTGTGGGAGGCAAGCCCCCCACACCCCCCAGCTATATATTCCAACTCCAAGATTGCACTACAGTGATGAAAGGGATGTATTTCCCTAACTGCACTGTACCACAATCCCTGTACATAATCAAACGTTCATATTTGTGAATACACAGTACATTTGCAAATATAACATTCGATTATGTAGCTTGCATACATATGATCTAGTCGAAGGGCCGATAAAGGTAAGGGCCTCAATGAAAGAGCCACTTGTATTGATTTTATATAGTATATATGCATACTGAATGTGCTCGTAAGTCTTTACAGATAGAATGCACCCGTAATATTTTAAGTTAGTAGTAGCAATAGTATTTTGTTAGTTATAAGATCTGACTACATGAATTGTGTAAAATGTCACAAAATGCTATAAGTTTAATAATATTTTATCTCTGTTTTTATTGTTTTGTTGCATTAAGTAGATTTCACTTACATAATGTGAGTTGAATATCACTTTAAAAGCAGGATTGATTAATAAGATTAGACATGTGATGTATATATAAGGGTTGAACAAGGATTTTTAAATGTTAACGGTCTGATGAAGCTTACGTGAAAGCGCTTATCTCTCTGTATATAAATAAATATCAGAAAACGAACATTTTTGACTGCTTTGTGGATGTTTTATGCTGGAATCGCTGCTACGCCTTGGTTATCTCTCAGCTGTTTTATTTGGAACTATTGCTGTTTTATTAATTGCAAGCCGAGAGGTATTTACTTCATTGGAAACGCTGTTTTTATTTTTTATTGATGTTATTTATATAGTTACTTTGATTAATGGGTGACAATGTGGGTCCTGGATTTCTGTATTTGTCTTCTGAGAGTATGAGTTTGAGAAGAATGTGATACATTTTACTATAGAATCTTTTTAAATAAATTTGCTAGGAAATGCAAGAAGATTGAAAGGTGGGGGTCTGAGCATGACTGACAAAAGAAATTAAAAACAAACAACTAAAATAAAAAGATAATAATGACAAACTTGGAAATTATACCCTGAGAATAAATGACTACACATAGAGCCAGATTCCCAAAGAGTTGCTCTCAGTGTAGTCTTCCCTGATTCTGAAAGACCTGATGTCAGAGTAAATGACCTACTTTAGTGTAAGACCAAACTATAAACAGGCTTACTATGCGGACCAAATTCCAAAACACCTTCTCTAAACCTGCTGTCAGTGTAAATGGTCACTTACACTAAGAGTAAGTCTTTTGGAATCAGGGCCTTATAGTATACAAAAAAGGCAGTGAGACAGTTGAGCAACCAATGACCAAGGCCAGACTGTTGAAATCCAAGAAGCAAGCCAACAGATGAATACAACTGTATGTGTTTATTCCAAAACCATATTAAAATCATACCGCCCCCTTTGTGTTACTATTCCCTTGTTGAAAAGTTCATTTACATTGTGCTGCATTACCAAACAATAAATTGTTACCAATATTTTTGAAAGTATCATGTTGTTGCAATATAGTTCTGATACAACATATTAAAAACATCATTAGAAATAACTGGAATATAATTAAATTTAACAATGATGTTTCAAACACAGTTGGCCAAAACACTGAATGCCTGATTCCAAAAGACTTGCTGTCAGTATAAGCGACCACTTAAATTGAAAGCAGGCTCAGAGCGGGACTTTTGGAATCTGGACCCCATAGTAAGCCTGTTTATAGGTAGGCCTTACACCAAAGTGAGTCACTTACACTGACAGCAAGTCTTTTGGAAAAAGGGCATCTTACACTGAGAGCAACACTTTTGAAATCTGGCCATAAGTTTCTGTATAAATCATCAAAGAATCTGAAAAAACTATTTGAGACATCCAATAATAACTACAACAACAGTATGATAGTTGGGGACAAGAGTGGAAAAACAACAACTAATTGTGAGTATTGCAATCAATGCCTATACATTTTTACTGGTAGTGATTTATTGTTAGGTAATACAGCACAATTCAAATTAACTTTACAACAAGGAAAGTATAATAGCACAAAGGGATAGTGAACACTGCCATATACAATACCTGCCCTGCTTTCTATATCAGTATAACTGAATGTATGTTTAGGAAAAGAATATATGAACATAATTATAATACAGAAAAGGAAAACATGAGCAATGCACATCATAAGCACTCCACTGTCTGGCCTATTTTATAAGATTTAATTTTGCTATTTTGGAGAAGGTACCAGCAGATTCCAGTGGCAGCCAATGGGAGGCTAAATTGGAGTACAGAGAGTTGATATGGCAGCTTAGGCTTGATGCTATCACACCCCCAGGGTTAAATGATAATATTTCAATTATGGCAGTTTTGAAACTATGGACAGCAAAATTGTGATTTTGACATATACTTAATATTTTTGATTTCTGTAAATACACATCCATGTTATCTTCCATATTTTAGACATGTTTAGAAATTTTTACCTTATTTTTTACTTTCTACATCAATGGTTTTAAAGAGAATGCCTTCTTATGATATTGTTATTAAGTTTTGTTATTTAACTGTTGTTCTTCATGTAAATACATTTTTAGTGTGGATATACCTTTAAAATCCAAGATAAAGAGCAATGGCATTATAGACACACATTTTACTTAGTATTCCACTCTGGTATTTAAAACCTTGCTGAAACAGCTCGGATGAAATTTCTTACTTTTGCAAGCATGAAAATGCTGTGCTAACCTTTTTGATTTTTTTGTGATATTGTGTGATTTTTAACATGGTTTTGGAATAAAGATGTACATCTTTATCACCTGATGGTGTGCTTCTTGGATTTCAGTAGTCTTGCTTTGGTTACACCTAGAATGTCTTAACTATAGAAAATCAGCTAAAATATCTACAAATACAGCAAAAGATTGACTACTACTTGCATTTCTGTAATTTTGGTTTCCTTTTTGACTGTGCATGCCAGTTCTATAATAACATCATTGTTGATTGCTTGAAGTTGCATATTTATATTATAAATAGATTTGATGTTTGGTTGTGTGTGAGGATAACCCTCAATTGGAAGAGTGTGAGTAATAGTAGTAGGTATATCTGTTGTATACACAGCAGTAAAAGTAGTATAAATTATTCCATAAGGGGCAAATTGTACAGTTTAGAAGATTGTTATTGAAGAGAGGATTATGACGTATGAAAGAAGAAGTATGGTCAGTGGAGTGTAGTTATTGTTACAGTAGCATAAACAGTAAAGTAAAACCTCCATAGACACACATCACATCATACACCTGTGCAATGTGAAGGCAAACCAGCAGCTAATAAAATCCAAACAATCACATTTTGTCCTCAGCAAGAGGAAACAATATATTAGCAATTAATACTTTATTCAAAAATGAAGTATATTTAGTGCTTTCAACCAAAAAATACAGGACTTCCTCAGAATGAAACATGTTATAACAACCACGATTTTTTAATTCTAAATATTCATGTGATCTTAATTCAAGTCATGTGATGTAAAACAGTCATTCTTAAAGAGAAGGTGAACAACTGAATAAAACCTACTTCGACATTTAAAATAATGTTTAAAATTCCATATTAAAAGCATTCCCTAACACTAAAAGCAATAGCAAATAAATAATTTTATTTCTTATGTATAAAAAACAACTATGAAAGAACTACATGGTAGTTATGGCTGCCCTCATGTTTAAAACAGAACCCAAGGCTATACTATCATTAAAGCCCAGGTAACATGTTGAGGTCAGCCTAATCTGCCAAAGAACCTCAGGATATGTAAGAGTGTCCTCCCACCAACCATTTCCAAAATGTTCAGTACTTTGTCCTCCACAAAAACACAAAAAAAAAAAAAAGGTTTTAAAACTCTTACACATAGAATGTTTATATAAAGCATTATTTTCATCACCCTTAGAAATGCTATACAGATGCTCATATATCCTCCTAATAAGTTCTCTTTCTCTCTTGCCGATACAAAATGCATCACAAGACAGATAGTTGGCAATGTATACTACTACTACTACATTTAGTGCTAGGGAATGTTTATAATATGGAATGTTAAACATTATTTTGCATGTTAAAGTAGGTTTCACTCAATTGTTCACCTGCTACTTTAAGAATGACTATTTTATATCACACAAATTAAGATCACATGGTCACGTCTTATTTAAAAACAGTAGCTGTTACAACATGTCATTCTAGAAATCCTATATTTTTGGATGAAAGGGCTCAGTAAACTTCATTTTTGGACTAAGAATTACTTATTAGTGCATGGGTTTATCTTGATGAGAGTAAACTGTGGTGTTTGGATTTTATTAGCATAAACAGTAGCCAGAAGAGTGCTTGTTCATTTTGCAGAGTTAGGGATTAGACAAGACAGAGAGGTGTAGAATTGTACAAGAGAATTAAAAATAAGGAAAATAAGGGACTGTATAAGTAAGTCATATAGCAGGTGGAGAATTATATGTTTCAGAGCCCTAGGAGTGGTAGCATACTGAGAACTAAGAGAAAATATGGCTATGTAGTTTGGGGTTTTATTTTTTATTTATTTTTTTGTTTATGTATTTGATGCCCAGGGAAGAACACTTTCAGGCTCAACCTGCAGTTTACAACCAGGAAAGAAAGAAAATACAAAGTTGTATAGCAAGTAAGACACAAAGTCATTTGCAATGCGAAGACAGTAATACAATCAATAATTCAATAACAGTCATTGAACAGTGATGTTTTAGGAATGTGCTGTATAAAATGAGGCACTCGACTGTTTAACGGGAGGGGAGACAAATATTACTGTGGTGTCTGCATTTACTAGGAGAATATTGTCTGAGTTAAATACTTACACTGCACTAAGAAATCTTATACTGCAGTATGAATTCAAGTGGGAGAGCACTGTTTAGGTTAGCTAATTATAATACAGCTAAATACATATTATTCAGCAAATCTGTAAAATGTACATTAAAAAGAGGAGAGCAGTAAGGGGTAGACAACTGAGGGAATTGAGAAGAGCCAGATGGCTGTATTTCTGTAGATATGAAGAGACAGAGTGAATGAGATAAAAATGGAAGTAGAACTTGAAAACTGTGTGTGAAATGTAATAGGAGTGTGAACCGTGCTGTATGGGAAATAGATTCCTGAAGTGGGAGGCAATGAGAGTGAAAAGAGAGATTACCGAGTCACGGCAGAGGAAGTGAATAGGGTTTGAGAAGGATGATATAAGAGGAAGCTTTGCAGCTATTCATAGATGGTCAGTGTATAATGTAGGAAGAGGAAAAAGTGAGTGTGGTTATAGAGGTATGAATTTAATGATACAGGGGTAAGGGTGAATAGGTTTAGGCTGGAGAGGCAAGACAAGCCATACACTGCATGACTGATTGGACCCAGGTAATCTGCCCCGCCCCCAGCAGAGGCTTCTGACCCAGGGAAAAACTTACCTTTAAGGCTCTGAAAAAGGCACCAGTAACAGCAGCTAGTGGAGAAACAGCTAAAGTACACCTTATGAACCATCTCTGTGCTACTCCTGTGAGGTCACAGCTTATTTAGGGCTATATTTGTCTAATTATATCCCTAACTGAAAACTAACAGAGAACTACAAGCTATTCACAAGTGTAGGCAGCCCCCTGAAATAGTGCTTCAGCTGAGGCCACAGAAATCTTGGTAGTAGGCAACAATTTTCATTCCAAAGAAAACATAGTCAGCTTTTAGTTTTATTGAAGGAGCTGGACCTACTTAAAGAAGACTAGGGATCTTGCACAACTATAAGTGAAGTAATTTAGAATATACTGGAGTCGGTCAAGCTGCCCTACTTTCTGATGGTTGGGATCCTGTTCAGTTTGTCTGCTTTAGTTTAGATCATTCACTTCTCTAGACCTATTAAAATGCAATAGGTTACATTTTTTTCCTAGGCCTCCACTGAAAAAGGTTGCTTGTGCCCAGTCAGACATTCCCAGTACATAAATAAATAAATACTCCCCTAGCACACAGGTGTAAGAATATTAAATAAAAATTCCCCTAGCACACAGCTGTATAAATATTTACTCAGCACATTATTATATACAATGATTTTACCATAGAGGTTTAGTGGACCACAGCATACAAGGGAGTGGGCATAGAAGGAGCAATGAAATGATCCTGCATTACTGCAGTGATTAAAGAACTTGCCAATAGAAAACTTAAAAGTATATCTCATGTAAAGGCACAATAGTGCTATAACAGACCATGAAGTAATCACATACAGGCAGAAATTATAGGTTCATAGGTTCATAGGTAAGTACTAGGCTAGCCATCCTTGCGGGCCATATTAAGCCTAGCCAATTTCCATTTTTGTGCTTGAAATAACCTAGCCTATTGGGTTACAGACCACCCTTACCCAACCCATGGTCAATAATTATATATTACCACTAATGAGAATAATTGCAATCATACCTCAGATAATTTGAGGGGACTCATGCATGTGCTAAAGCATTTAGGACCTGCTTCTGTGCATTAGTAGCACAGGGAACACTCCTGGGGTAAATTTTCTGTTTCCCATCTCTAGATCTAACTTGCACTTGAAAATGGGCAGGGATGAACTTTGTTTTATGTGGATAGGGGGTCTATTCACAGCAGCCATATCCTCTGCGAGATATACTTGTCTCTCTAAACTGTTCTGTTGATGTTGCAGAAGAGGTTTAGATCCCTAGACTGAGTATTTATGATGCCATTTGACTTTCTGATGTGCAGTTAATCCATCATTAATGGGCTGGAGGATGCCTTGTATACCAGACACAGGTCACATTTTAGCAGCCTGTAGGATACCAAGTATAGTGGCAGGGCTTTGAATCTTTCTATATAGGATGTGTTGTTTAGGCCTTTGTGTCCTTTCAGTGAGGTATCTCTGTGGCATTCCAGTTGTTGCATGTGTCTGCAAGGATACTTGCCAAAGGGGCATTATATTCAATGACTGGCCTAATGAGAGCTGAGTAAAGGGAGAAAATGGGGTTCAGGCACCTAGGCGATGCGACAACCCACTGTGAGACAACTGGATGTGGACAGATGGCAGTATGGAAGTTTAGCTGCAGTGACAAATGCCTGCAGACAATTCCCTGCGAAAAGAAAAGAACCCCCTGCACCCTAACCACAGGTGTGAGACAAAAACCCCGTATGTGATCTACACACTTCACCCCCTAGAAAACACCATGTGCAACTAACACTGTAACATGTGCCTAGAATAGGATGCCAAGTGGGCATTAAAGTGGTACACTGAAACCTGTGTGCTGTGGGCAAAGCCTTTATTAATGCAAAATGTAAAGTAATGTGGGAAGTGCTTGGTACATACTAAACCATGATATAATCATAACTTATAGAAATGTGCCACAGCACGGAGGAAATCCTGCACGTCACTATAGTCACACCTATGTTGCAAGATGTGTTTTAGACGACGCTCCCTTACAACAACTCAGGTACCAACTCCTTTTCCCAATGGTTCTTGGAATTTATAAATTCCAATGCCCTGGATCAACTAATCCATTGTCCCACCAGGGGCTCCAATATCCCAGACCTGGTTATTACCAACATGGGAGACAGATGCTCCACACCAGTGATCACCCCCTTATTGGTCACGTCTGACTAAGCAAATCATCCTTGACATCCACATCCAACAGGAGCAGAACTTAACAGATACCCGTCGAGAATCTCTGTTGCGGGGGATGCCTGTGACACCACAAAGGAAGGCAATTGTTGTAAGGGAGTGTCGTCTAAAACACATCTTGCAACATAAGTGTGACTATAGTGACGTGCAGGATTTCCTCCGTGCTGTGGCACATTTCTATAAGTTATGATTATATCATGGTTTAGTATGTACCAAGCACTTCCCACATTACTTTACATTTTGCATTAATAAAGGCTTTGCCCACAGCACACAGGTTTCAGTGTACCACTATGATGCCCACTTGGCATCCTTTTCTAGGCACATGTTACAGTGTTAGTTGCACACGGTGTTTTCTAGGGGGTGTAGTGTGTAGATCACATACAGGGTTTTTGTCTCACACCTGTGGTTAGGGTGCAGGGGGTTCTTTTCTTTTCACAGGGAATTGTCTGCAGGCATTTGTCACTGCAGCTAAACTTCCATACTGCCATCTGTCCACATCCAGTTGTCTCACAGTGGGTTGTCGCATCGCCTAGGTGCCTAAACCCGAGAAAATGACATCCCTAGATCTAGAAACAATACCTTTGTTTATAATCTGTGCAATATAGAAGGTATTTCTTAAACCAATGGATACATGTTGGTCTAAAGTTAGGTTACTGTCCACATAAGTTCCCAAATCCAAAACAACTGGGTCAGCTATTAAGAGTATATTGTCAATGTGGTAGTTACCTGGGGCAGATGATTTTCCAAATGATACAATAATGCATTTTTTGGCATTTAGTTTCAGTTCATGATTTTGGCACCAGTTATATATTTGAGACAAACCTTTCTGCAGGATGGCTAAGTCATTCAGGGATTCAATGGTTGCTCCTAGCTTGCTGTCATCTGCAAACTGAAGCCAAACAGGAGAGGTCCCAGCACAAAACCCTGGGGACTCCATTGGTGACTGGTTTCTTTATGGAGGTAACTTCCCCTATTTTGATTATCTGCATCCTATCTGTGAGCCAGTTTGCAATCCAATGGATGACACAGGGGTTTATCCCCATTTTATTTATCTTTTGTATTGTGCCTGCATGGTGAATTGTTTCAAAAGCTTTGGACAGGTTGAGGTACATGGCGTGTATCATTTTGCCTTCATCCATTGCATTGCTGACCTTTTCAAAAAAGTCTGCCAGGCTGAGAAAGCATGACCTGCCCTTGATGAATCCAAACTGATTCAGTGTATGGCGCTTCCCTAAGTCCTATTTGATTAGTCATAATATTTTCCATGTTTTTGCATATGAGGCTGGTCAGATTTTTAGGTCTGTAATTGCCTTGGTCTGTGAAAGGTCCTCCCTTATGCAGGGGAATGACTATAGCTCTTCTCCATTTGCTTGACACAAAACCTGTATTGAGGCTGAGACTGAACAGTGTTGTTAGGGGTGTGGCTAAACTGTACTTCATGCTATTTACAATGCATCCAGGAATACTGCCAGGACCCATCAATGCAATATTTTTAGCTTTTGATAACATTTTTAGGACTTGGTCTTGTGTGATAGCTGGAGAACAGCCAGTTTCAGGTATATCTTGAGGGACAGACAGAGGAGAGAGAGGGATAAAGTTAGTGCTAAATTTATCAGCCAGTAGGTTCGCTATATCTTCAGCTTCAGTATAGGTAACTTTGTTCACAATCAGGTCAGCACATTGCTGCTTAGTGTTTTTACCACAACAATAATAAATATCTTACTTTCCTGACTTCTATATTGCCTCTCTCAAGCTCACATGAACAGTACAGGAGAGAGTGGAGTCAAATCAAACCTATATTAGACATGAATGCTTCTTTGGCACCACAATAATGTACACCATGTACCAGGTGTAGTACTGAAAGACATTTATCTTTTTTTAGAATTTTATTACAAAATAGTGTTTTATGCATGTTTGCTGCCCAAATAATACTTGGTGTTGTAATGAAAGGCACTTTTATTTTAATAAGCTATTACAATTATTACAGGGTATTGGTCATCATAGAGAAGATCATAGGCAGTTTTGGCACCGAGATCAATCTCCCATGTGCTCAGTGCACTAAAAATGGAAGGCAGTAGTAGTCCTTTGTATGCAGAGACAGAAGGTATTACAGGGGATGTGGAGTACACATACAATGGCATTTCAGGGGGAGAGTCCCCAGTGCTGTGGTCTATGAGTCCCCCTTATATGTATGTGTGAATGTACAGCATGACTTTAATGTAAAGTTATATTAAGGGCAAATTAAGCACTACATTAAAATATGTTTCCATCTATCAGGTTCTACTATACGTTCTGTAGAAATTCCACAGCAAGACTGTTTCAGTCTATCAGCATCTAATATAAATTTTACAGTAACAAACATAAATAGGTAAACATCAATTCACCTTTTGTCTTAATCATAGTAACATGCAAACCATATTAATTTGATAACACTGTGCACATATCCAGCTGAGTACTATACTAAACTATGAATACTGTTAATTTCTGTTGTACCTCATTACAGTTGTGAGCTACAGTTACTTATTGACACTATTAACTCGTGTAGTAGTGATGCCAGATAATGTAGTGGCAATGCCAGATATGGGGGGGCTCGGGTGGTAAGAAATGAGTGAGGTTACAGCCCATGTAGTGAAAGACTTATACCCAGAACACTTATGCATGATTTTATAATATTTAAATGTAATGTATATATAAATATATATATATATATATATATATATATATATATATATATATATACGGTTTACTATTAGAATGTCGAAGCAAACTCCGTCGACTGTACTGTCGAACACGGAAGTTCGAAAACGGTAATATCAAAGACATGGGTTGAGATAGGTGTTCACTGTTATTCTGAACTACAAACCTCTCCCCTATCTCGACCCATGTTAAAACCTGTTCCTAGGTTTGTTTTTGGTCTTCGATATTACTGTTTTTGAACTTCCGTGTTCGGCAACAGTACAGTCGATGGAGTTCGTTTCGACATTCTAATAGTAAACCATATATACATCTCTCTCTCTCTTTTTCTCACTATATATGTATGTATGTATATATATATATATATATAGTATATATATATATATATAGAGAGAGAGAGAGAGAGAGAGAGACACACACACATATATACACACACAGATAGATATATACCTATCTAACTACTGACTGGACTTTTGAAAGGAAAGTTTTTATTCCATCATTGCAGTACAGTGCTAAACTGTTCCGTACTACAATACCTCACTGGAACCATTAAGATATTTACCTTAGGGGGAGGAGCCTAGATGGCCAACTGAGAGCAGTGAATTTTGAGAGCTCCATAAACTAGTATAATAATATAGGAAAATTGTATTATTTTGAAATTTAAAACATCAGAAATCTATAGATAAACTACTAAACTACATAAATATCAATTTTGGTGGAGATATACAAAAATTTTCCTGTCAAGTAACTTGGAGATATATTGAGTCACTGAATATGAACAACTCAAGGAATTCTCATCCAGATGCTGCTTTGAAAAAAAGAACTGCAATTGATGACATCTACCTTACAGGAACTATCTTTGAATATGGATGGCTTTAAAAATGACTTAGAAAACATCAAATTAAATTCTCAGAAACAGACTGATACTCTATAGAGACTTCTCTAAATGACATTGAAGGGAGACTCAAAGAAGAAGAATTCCAAAAGGAATTTCTGCTTAAACAGAATACATGGCTGCTTAACAAAATACATGAGTTAGAAAACAGGGAAAGGAGAAACAACATACGGATCTTTGGTCTGCCTGAAAACATTGAAGGAGAAGATATTATTTAATTCTTAATGACCCAGATTCCTGAAATTTTAGACTTGAAAGAGGGACTTTCATTTGGAATTGAAAGGGCGCATAGGGCACTGAGGAAACCTGCTTCTAACTCAACAAATACTCCACCTAGATCCATAGTTATAAAATTTCTTTCATTTCTGGACAAGGAACTAATATTAAAATCTGCTTGGAGAAAATCACTCTTAAAATACAATCAAAGCCTGATAAGGTTTGACAATGATTATTCTTCCAGAATACTAGAACAAAGGAAAAAAGTCTGGCCAATAATAAAACTGTTGAAACAAAACAACATTAAAGCACAGCTGGCCTTTCCAGCCAAGATAAAAATACTTTTTGCCAATGAGATGTGAACTTTTAATGACTTACAAGAAGCTACTATATTCATCAAAAACAACAACATAGTGTCTATACCAGAAGAAATGGAATGGATGGCCCCTACTCTTAAAAGAATAAAAGAAACAAATCCTTGGACTGATGCTAGAAAGAAGAAACAAAAAACTGATTCCAAAATAGCTGTCCCAAAATATAACTCTTACAACTACATCTCTCAAAGTATCAACTGATATGGTGCATCGCTTGTCATCTGTTTTTACTTAAACAACTGGGAAACAGTAATGATTTATTCAGAATGTTCAAAGAGTCCAGTAATCCTTCACAAACAAAGGTAGGTCAAGATGGGTTACTATTTATATTATATATAAGCCAAACAAAGCAATGTATAATATAAACATAGAAGTTCCTATTCCCCTTCTTGAACTCAATGAATACTTATTTTGTTCATTTTTCATTGTTTTTACTTATAATAATTTAAGTAATTAATTAACTAATTCAACAAGGTACCATTCATCAGAGTTCAGACTCAAACATAACAAATAAACATCATAACATCATATATAATAGCAGTACCAGTAGAGTGTTTTGAAAAAAAATGCTGTCATGGAGACTAATGCCTTCTTCAGTTAAAGTATGATTTAGAAATGTCATGTATATCCTGGTTGAATAATAGTAGCAAGCTCTTAGTACAAATGTCATCATTATTCTGTCTAAATATAGTTAATATCAATTATGGCAGGTATCACAGCTACGAGTGCTGTTTGATCAATCCTGATATGGTGTGTGTGTGGTTGCAGCTGTGTCTGGCAGCTAGTACAAATGTCATTATTATTCTGTCTAAACATAGTTAATATCAATTATGCCAGGTATCATAGCTTTGAGTGCTGTTTGATCAATCCTGATATAGTGTGCATGGATGCAGCCGTGTCTAGCAGCTAGTACAAATGTCATTATTATTCTGTCTAAACATAGTTGATATCAATTATGGCAGTTATCATAGCTTCAAGTGCTGTTTGATTAAGCCTGACATGGTGTGTGTGGATGCAGCTGTGTCTGGCAGCTGTTGTATGTTGCCATTTTTGTCTCCGGGAAGTTTTGGGTTGCGGCTTATGAGCGAGGTTTACTGATTCTTGTGTATTAGTAAGAGACATTTAGTGTTTTATCCTGGATCCAGGGGAAGGGGGTGGATAAAACTGGGATTTGGGATATTTTGGCAAAGAATAGTTTGTTTATACATCTGCTGAGTGAGAGGTGGGAAGGCTGGAAGAATGTGCTATCTCTTGAGGCGGCTTATTGGGAAGTTTTTTTTTTTTTATCTGTTTGCTCTCCAGTCTTTTCCTGGCTGCTGCCTCACTGAAAGGGAGGGAATTAAGACTTGAAGTTGCAGTGAAGTGAAGCTTTGCTTCAAGTGCATCGCGAGCCTCTGGTATGCAGTACACAAACACTCTAACAGAAACAGATGCTCCCAGGTTGCTATGGTAATGGAGATAGAGTGACGATAATGCTTAATGGCTCGGAGGAGCCTCCGAGATGATTCATGGCAATGTTTTTGGTTTTAAAAAGTATATATTTAATAAAAGGGCTGTTTTATACCACATGTACACATAATGATGGTCTTCCAACACTTCGTTTAGCTCAATAAGTTGATTCATGATAAAAATAAATAAATAAATAAATAAATACATACATAATAAGTACAATTTTATATTTAAAATGTATTTTGGTCCAAACACATTAAGGACACGTACAAATATGACTCTGTCATTGTCCATGCCGGCGTGAATGACCTGAGACGTACCTCCTTGGACTACATGAAAAGAGACATAGAGGAGCTCTCTGATTATGTAGCCCAGGCTGGTATGACCCTGACCCTGAGCAGCATCCTGCCCTCACCAAGAATGATGCCACAATACAAAGACAAGATGATCAGCTTTAATAATTGGCTCAATTACTGGTGTCATTCTAGGGGGATCCAATGTCTGTCTGCCTGGGATGACATGCTGGAGAAGCCACGCTGCTTCGCAAGGGACGGCTTGCACCTGTCACCACTGGGCTTCCGGATATTGGCTAAGGCTCTTGCCACCCCCATAGTGCCTTTTTTAGGCAAGGCTCAAAAGACAAACCCACCTCCTTAGAAAACGAAAATGGAAAAAAATTAAGGGTAATGCTGCTCAATGCCAGAAGTCTAAATCTCAAGATGCAGGCTCTCGAAGCACTCCTCAGTATGGTGAACATCGATGTCTGCGCTGTAACCGAGACCTGGTTCAAGGCTCCTGAGAGCACCCCAGTGCTACCAGGCTTTACCTCATATCATGCTTTTCGGCCCCAAAACCCGGGCCGAACCACAAAGGGAGGGGAAGTGTCCATATTCATCAAGCATACCCACACCTCCAGGTTAGTGGCAACTCATGAAGCATTGGAGACCATCCAGGTGCAGCTAACCGTAGGCAAAACTGCTATACAACTGGTTGCATGTTACAGACCACCCTCCCAATCTCAAGAACCCCACTCAGACTTCCTGAAGACATTGGAAGATATGAATGTCTCAGCAAATACCATCATATTGGGAGACTTCAACTACCCTAACATAGACTGGGTGCACTATTCTAGCCCTAACACCTTAGCCCAAAGGTTCCTGGAATTCATAAACTCAAATGCAATGGAACAGCTAGTCACCTCTCCCACAAGGGGGGATAATATACTAGACCTGATCATCACAAACATGGGGACAAAATGCTCCACACCGGAAGTATTCCCCTCACTGGTGAGATCTGACCACAAACTAATCACTCTGGATATACATTTACCACCTCCACCCCCAGCACAAAAGACTACAGTGAGAAACTTCTCAAAAGCCGACTTTACACTTCTCAAGACTGAGATGGTATCATTTAAGCCCACAGGGCCAATGGAAACCACATCCCACAATGCTGAATCCTACACAAATGCTTTCTACGGACATCTCCAAGAATGCATGGATCGTGCAATCCCAAATAAAACCAAAACCCTCTCCACCAAAGGAAAGCGTCCTGTCTGGTGGACCCCAGCCATAAACAAATTGTATAACAAAAGAAGGAAGCTACTGCAAGACAGAGCAAAATCCCATAAAGGGAAGGCATCTCTGATCAGCACTAATAGAAAGCTACGTTCTCTCATAAAAATATCCAAGGCCAACTTTGAGGGAAAAATCGCCAAGGACACTAAAGATAACCACAAGGCATTCTTCAGTTATGTTAGAAACCTGGGTGGAAACCCTCAGATATGCTCAGAGTTAGTACACAACGACAAAAAATTTACCGAACCCACAGATATTGCCAACATTCTGGCAGACAGGTTCAGTGAAAATTTCTCCCCTCCCTCACCTCCAAAAGAAGAAATACTCATCCCAGCTGAATGTAACCTCCCTGTCATTTCTGATGTCCAGGTGAGAACCACCCTCAGCAAAGCAAAAAACACAGCATCTATGGGACCCGATGGTATCCCCGGCTGCGTGATACGTGAACTCCAAGAGGAGCTAAACCCGCATATAAAAATGTTATTTAACCTTAGCCTTACTACGGGATATGTACCTGAACACTGGCGTACAGCAACAGTGGTCCCACTCCACAAGGGAGGCTCCACTACAGACCCTGGGAACTACTGCCCCATAAGCTTAACCAGCCTGGTTTTCAAAGCTATGGAAAGAATTATTATGGAACTCATAAACAACGACATTGGGGACCTACAGACACTTGATTCCACCCAGTTCGGCTTTGTAAAGGGCAGATCCTGCCTTTTGAACCTGGTTGACTTTTTCGAAACAGTCACTAGAGCCATTGATGAGGGCATGGCAGTCCGTACAGCCTACCTGGACTTGGCTAAAGCCTTCGACACAATACCCCACTCGGGGATCATAGATAAGCTAAACAGCTTAAATGTAAATCCATATGTCACAAGATGGGTTGCAAACTGGCTAAAGAACAGAACCCATAAAGTCAAGATTGCGGGAGCCATGTCAGACGTCTAAGCCAGTCACAAGTGGTGTCCCACAGGGCTCTGTCCTGTGACCCCTCTTGTTCGGCATTTACTTCTCAGATGTGAAAGCAAACATGGGAGGGTTGTGGCTGACAAAGTTCACAGATGACTGCAAACTAGGCGCCATAGTCGATACACCAGCTGACACATACATCCTACAGAAAGGCCTCACCGAAACGGACAACTGGTGCCGGAATCATGGCCTTAAACTGAATGCCAAGAAATGTATAGTCATCCCCTTTGGGAAAAACAAAGTACCCACAATTATCACATAGACAGTAACCCAGTGAGTACCGAAAAAGTAGTCAGAGACCTGGGGACCCAAGTTGATAGTGACCTCTCATTTGACACCCACATTGCCAAAGTGGTTAGAAAGACTTTCTACCTTGCCCACCTTATCATGAAGGGGTTCACATCCAGATCAAAGGAGGTCATTGTGCCCCTATACTCCTCCCTTATCAGGCCCATGATTGAGTACAATGCCCCATTTGGTATGTACCTCACCCGGCACTTACAACAGCTGGAGAGACCCCAGAAGTACCTCACCAAGAGGATCAAGGGTCTCCAACATATGTCATATGCTGCCAGGCTAAAGAAACTCCAGCTCTATTCAGTAGCATACCGCCTGCTCAGAGGTGATCTGTGCCTGATGTACAAGGCCATGTCCAACCAGGAATTGATGGACATGCTCCACCTCAAAAAATCCAAATCCATAAGAACCACGAGAGCCAAAGATTTAAACCTCAGTGCAAACATGAATAGAACATGCTGGAGGGACAGATTCATAACTCAGAGGCTTCCCATGCTCTGGAACAAAATCCCAGTCCATGTTAGGCAGAGCCCCTCGCTGACTCTCTTCAAGAGAAATCTTGACGAGTGGATGGGAGATCGTAGGTTTACCCCGGGGGTCACCCCTGTGTCACTACTTGACAGAGGCACAGTAAACTAATTTTAATAAGTAAGGGGGGTCTTCAATGTGTCACTACTAGACAAAGGCACAGTATTCTAAATTTATTCTATACACCTTAGTACCACTACATGGGGTGGCGAAAGCCACATCTCTAGGGCTAGGCTTGCAAATGCCCCAGGGAAGAAAGCCTAGTACTAAACTATGAAACTATGAAACTTACATAAGAGTGGAAGTCTGAGTTACTGTGAAAGACTAAAAGCACTTGGTCTTGTGCAGAACCCTTTGCAGTTTTCTGGGAGGTGAGCTTGCTTGAATGTGTTGGTCTTATGGATATAGCTTATTCTAGGGGTGTTTGGGGTTGCTAGGAAGTGCTAGAGAGTCGTCATATTTCCTTCATGGAAATTTCTGTGGGAATGGAAGGTGTGTTGAGTGGTTCACTGGCAGAGTGGCCACTGCATGGAAAAGGCTGATAAAATGGAACACGACAAATCTTGGTTTGGATATTTTAAGAGCAGCCTGGAAACACACCACATGAACTAGTGAATCATATTCTGTCAAAACTGGATGGGTATTGTTGCCCGTGCTTGAATAACTGATATGTGTGTATGTAAGGATAGAAATATACTTATAACAAATAAGAAACTAAAAGGGTTTCATAATTTTAAGTCTATGGACTGTATAAACATGCTTGGAAGGAGCTAATTATAAGAATAAGCATTACAGCTTGTGATCTCTCAAATAACTAAGCAGCAGCCAAAAAAAAAAAAAAACGCACACAATAGTTATGCAATGTATGATTTTAGTAAATCTAGACATAAAATATATAATCATCATATAAGATGAAGCAGCCTGCTGAATTTAGATATTAAAGACATGATTTAATAACATGGGCTTGTGTATAATAACACTGCTGTCTTAACTTGTTATAAATGACATACACTACATTGAACATCAAGGGGAAGCATGATGATTTTCTTATATAAGTTAATATGCATAATAAGTCATGTAATTCCTTTAACTTGAAGTGTAGTTTTTGTAACCCATCTTGACCATATATAATACTTAAGTGGTTACCAAGGTAACTAATGTTTATACATGACATCAAACTGAGAAAGTTGTTCAAGAGAAACAATAGAAGCCTGAACTTGAAATGTCACAGAATGTAAAAATCATATTCTGAACAAATAGTATTAAATTGACAATAGACACTCAGTTTAATAATATGGGCTTGTGTATAATAACACTACTGTTTTAACTTGTCATAAATGACACACACTATATTGAACATCAAGGGAAAGCATGATGATTTTCTGATATAAGTAAATGTGCATAACAAGTCATATAATTGCTTTAACTTGAATTGTGGTTTTGTAACCCATCTTGACCATACATAATACTTAAGCTTTTAACAAGGTAACTAATGTTTTATACATGACATCAAATTGATAAAGTTGTTCAAGGGAAACAATAAAAGCCTGAACTAGGAATGTCACAGAATGTAACAATCACATTCTGAACAAATAGTATTAAATTGATAGTAATCACTCAGTTTAACCATTGCTGATTATACAAAATAGAATGTTGCCATTTAAATCTAAAAACTTTCAGTATATGCCATAAAATGGCAATTTATGAATATGGAAAGGGGACTTGTAATCATTAATCACAATACGTGAATTTGCTGTTTTTAACCTATAATTTCACTCATTTTATAATAAGAAATGACAGATATGAAAATCCTTATGTGTAGGAAATGGGGGAAGAGGGATGCACTGATAATTAAAATGCACTAACTTTCATCAATGTTCACGTAAAACAAACTTGATGCTTTAAGTAAGTTAGCAACAAACAAAGTGATTACTTAAATGCTAGCAAACAATGATATATAACTTCTGATATATCCAGTAAAATACATTGTATTATAAACATTAGGTATAAATATTATTATCAGCTATTTATATTAAGTAATAGGTTTTGAAAGACTGCATCAATAAGGGTGAATATGTTAAATAACTGTGTGCTATAATCTTTTACTGAGGTTTTATATATGATACATCCTACTTTACTATGATTGGATTGCTTGTCATCTATCTTTCATGTAAATATTAATTGCTTATGCAATAAGTAGACATTTATATTGTATTAGAATTCTGTCTAATATACAATAGTACTATATTTGTTCAAAATAATATAAATATTGCTTATTCCTATTACAAATATTCTCCATATGATAATTCAGTTTATGGAGCTCAGATTATCTGGATTATCAAGGTATGAGGGATAATCTGATGGACTTAGGTTTATCCATCAGATTAGGAATGATTTTCATATCATGGTTAGTGCGGATCTTAGTTTTGTTAACATTTATTAATTTAAATTTATTTCACAAAAAAACCTTTTTAGTATGCCTGACCAAAACATTACTTTATTGGTAAACACTCAAAGTATAAACCTGATAATTTCCTTTAAAAGCTCAAACATATACTTTATAGTTATCAGAGGAAAATGTTTAATAGTCACAATAAAACAAATAAATGCGTAGTCTAAATAACCTAAGATGGATTTACCTTTATTATCTTTAAATACCAATGGCTTAAACAATCCTAGCAAGAGATCAAATCTACTGAAATATTTAAAATTGAACAAAGCACAATTGTCTTCCTTCAAGAAACTCATTTCAAAACAAATGATAATTACAAATGGAATCCTAAGGAATATATGATATTGGCGCAATCCACTTATAAGACAAAGACAAAAGGGGTAACAGTTTTATGGAAAACAAATGTGATTAACCCAGAAAGCATTTATAAGTATGAAGATAAAGAAGGCCTTGTGGCATTAGTAATAGTTAAATATAATAACAGAATATGGACCCTTGCCAATCTATACTGGTTCCCAGACATTGGAACAGGAACTGTTAAAAAAACACTTGGATTTCATTTCCAATAATTATAATTACCTTTGTTGAAGGTTGCGCATCAGGGACGGCAACTCGGCATGTAAAAATCTACTGCCAATCATTAGCGGACGGGAGTTCCGCGGTGGCGACCTCTAACCGGTTAAAGCCGAAAGACACAACAACATAAAGGCAACTTAATATTAGGAGGAGATTTTAACTGTACATTTGATATTTCTGAAACTACAAATAAAAGACCACTGTGTACATCTGCTGTATCAAAAGCTTTAAACAAGTGGGTAGAATCATTTCATCTTGTGGATACTTTCAAATTTAAAGAAGATAAATCTTTTTGTTTTCCCATCAAGATCACAAATTTGGTACCCAAATTAGAATAGATAAAATATTTGCTGCCCATGACTTACACTACCACAATTCATTGATACTAAAACTTCGAAATGGGTACTAACCATTAATCCATAACTCCAGAATTCCAGAATATATAACTAAAATTAAAGAGTTCAAACCCTGGTTATTATCTGAATTACAGTTCTTCTTAGATATTAATTACACCACAGAGATAAATAAAATAATGATATGGGACTCATTAAAAGCTTACATATATGGTAAAACCCTAACTTGGTATAAAAAAAATCCGAGAATGGGATTCTGAATTATTAGATCTACAATCCAAACCTTTGTCAGTAAAAACTGAAAAAATCAAAATCATTTGGAGATGAAAAAGAAAGTAGAAGTATTAAACAATAAATACAATGAAATTATAACACATAAAACTAGTTTAGCTTTTAAAAAACTAAAAATTAATACCTTGGCCACTTCTCCTAAATATCTACATAATTTATCCACAAGAATCAAAATGCAATCAAAAGCTAAGAACATTAAAAGTATCTTCCATGAAAAGAAAGGGAAAAATGCCTTGGACATAGGTGACATTCTTGATGCCTATAGAAATCACTATATGCAACATTTCCAAAAAGAAAATATACATATCGATCAATTAAATCTAGATGAAAAATGTTCTAATATAAAATAATACCAGAAAAATTAAAACTAGACCTGCAAACACCCATATCCTACAAATAAATTACAGATACAATAAAAGAGGGTAAAAATAATAAAGCTCCAGGTATAGACGGCATAATTAAAGAAATATATAAACTTTTTCCTTCAAAAATACTATCCCTCTTCCTTAAAACTCTATTAGAAATTCAGTAACAAGCTTTAATACCACCCTCTTGGAGATATTCATTAATTACACCAATCCTAAAGGAAAACAAATCCCCAAGCCTCTGTGCCTCATATAGACCTATATCATTATTAAATAATGACTATAAGATATTTATGACAATATTAACTAACATAACGAAAATACCACTATCCAAAACAATAAATAATGATCAAACTGGATTTATATATCATAGACATACACATCACAATATTAAAAGGATAATTTCTCTTATAGATTATGTTAATAAAGAAAATAAAGAAACACTCATAATTGGCTTAGATATAGAGAAAGCCATTGATTCCCTAAATTAGGACTATTTATTCAAAATCCTAATACTATTTGAATTTCCTGCATCCTTTTTTAATCTCCTAAAGAATATATATACAAATAATTTAGCGTATTTCAAGTTAGGTCCTTTTACCTCTGAATCTATACATATAACAAAAGGCACTAAACAAGTATGTCCCATGTCACCGATTCTATTTGCTCAGGCTATTGAAATATTGGCAGATTCAATTAGTAACAATATAAAAATCAAAGGAATAAATGTTTATGAACAATACAATTCTAAAGTAATGCTATTTGCTGATGACATATTACTAACATTATCTAATACAAAAGAGACATTAGAAGAATTAGATATATTAATTGACAAATTTTACATGACTTCAGGACTCCAATTCAATAAACCAAAATCTAAATTTTCATTTTTAAATAAAAAAAGAACTGCAAACTAAGGGGGATCACATCATAGGTAAACAAGAATGATAATAATAATGAATTAGTCTAAAAAAACTACAATTATATCATCAATACAATTAAAATCTATGTGGAAAAATGGAACAAAATAATATTAACATTTGAAAATAGACTACAGTTAATAAAAATGATTTTACTGACCAAGATCCTATATATAACATTGGCAATACAACTGTTACCAGAAAGGAATATACTTAAAGAAATAAATTCATGGCTAATAAATTTTTATGGTTTCCCAAAAGAAACAGAATAGCTTTAATACATCATATCAGACCATGGAAACAGGGAGGATTAAACTTTCCTGATACAGAAACATATATAAAAGCATCAATATCTAAAACAATCTCAGATTGGATAAGTCCAAATTACTCTGCAAATTGGAAAGAATTACTAACTGTAATATCAATAAATTAATTTGATTTAAAAAAAATCAAATAGATAAAAACAATTTGCCATAGCACATATTATGCATTAGTATGCAATATAACATAACTAAACCCACTAAAACTCATATGATTAATTATTACATTGACTTATTTAGGAAAATTATTAATACAAATATAGATTTAAAAATCTGGTTTGATCTTTTAACATCATTTATAGTCACAAAGAACTTTCCACATAATATATATAGTGAAATTATTAATTCCTGGAAACAGAAAGGATTTGTTTGTTGGCTCCAATGTATCAAAGAACTAAAAGTTTTTAGATATGCAAGTAATAAAAACAACATACTTTACAGAGTATTCTGTCATATTTGCAAGATTTAAGTAGAATAATTAACAATTCTTCATTTGAAGAAATACCTCAATTTATGAAATACATATATGAAATTATATATAATGACTTTGACATGGGAATCAGTATTTCAAAATTTTACAAAATATTGATAAACTATAAAACAACACCCAAAACCTCATATTGGAAATATATAACAAAAGGACACTCAATACAGTTAACTGAAGATATTAAAACAAATATCTTATCATCGATAAAATATATATACTTTACACAATACAGGAAAGTTTTTAATTGGAAATGCTTGCACAGAGCATTCTAAACCCCAGACAGAATCAGTAAAATTAGTTCTTCCAAAATGGAATATGTTGGAGACGTGAGCAAACACACAATGCAGATTGGAATCACATTTTCTTTGACTGTGTTAAAATTAAGCCATCTTCCAATGGTATTAATAACTTTCTAGAAGCTTTATTTAATGAATCATTTTATTTAATGAAAGCTCTTGTATTATTAAATGTGAATAAAGGTCCTCATTTGAATAGGTCAAACATGTATCTAGTATGGACTATACTTGCAATTTCAAGGAAGTATATAACAAGAAGATGGAATACAAACACAATACCAACTTTGGAAGGCTTCTACAGCCTACTGAAGACCACAGCATTAATGGAAATTAAAATTAAAGAACTAAGAATTTATCCAAAGCCATTTATCAACAACCCTTGGGGAAAAGTCTTATCTTTGATTGACACTATACAATAATTGATCAGACACTCTGATAATGGATTGGACATACTTATGAAGTAACTGTATACATTAAGATCTGTTATAGTGTCAGGCTAATGTAAATAGTGTACATAGTTATTTGAGATGTCATATATAAATACTATGAAATTCATTCAAATGTATTTGAAAAATAAAAAAAACTTTTGAGAAAAAAAAGATATTTGCCTTACAGACACAAGGTGCAGGGTTGATTCTCACATGGGTTAATTGGCTAGGCTTAAAATGGCAGTTAGCCTAGTACTAATCTATGAACCTATGAGTGCAAGGACTTCATTCGCTTCTTAGGACCAGGTCTGCAATGTTCCAGTCTTTGGCTAGATTAAAGTGTTCCATGTGACAGCTTCCTGAGCTTGGGTTCCAGTGATGGATTGGAATACATGATTTTGGTTGGCCAGATTCTGCTGAGATATTAACTGCATTTTGATTGGCCGGCTTCTGCAGGACAGATCCTTACAAACTTTAATTACCATGAAGGTTGCTAAGGTCGCTTTTGAACCAGTTTTTATCCTATCATGAATCAAACAAAAGAGCCTAGTCTATTAGAGATAAGACAACCTATTTATACTTTTTTTGTATATGATATAAATTTCAGTGTTTTCTTTGTCATAGCCTACTTGTACTACTTTGACTGATTTTCTATTTACTTATTTTATATAGTGAAATTGTTGTCTTCTTTTACTTATTAACTAATCAACCTCACTACATGTGGGCATATCAATGAAATTAGCACTTTTGTTCTGCTGACTGTTGTGTTATTAAGTTTAAATAATACTGTACTATAACACTTATTTGGTATTATACTGTTATTCACGTTTGTTTTGCTGACTGTAGTGGTATGAAGTTTAAATAATATTGCACTGCTCCACCTTCTTGATTTGGTACCATTGCTGGCTACTTGCAGGCAGTATATTATGGCTGTGTAGATATGCAAAGAAAGAGAAAGGGAGGGAAATTAATACCTGCCAGAGTGAGCATCAAACTGGAAAGATCTCTATGTGCCACTCACTGAAGAGAATGGAGTGGAAAAGATGAAAAAAAAAAACAACACATCCAGAAATCAGTTTAATCTGATGATTAGTAAGAAAGGCCATTGTTTTATTATGTTTTATGTTATTTAGGGGATTACCTTCATTTGATCGAAAGCCCATTTGACCGAAACCCATCTGATCGAAATTTCATTTGACTGACAACTAGTACTTCAGTACACTTTAAGACAAATAACAGGTATTTGTCCCCTTCCCAAATGTAGTGCGACCCTGGAGTTGGTATATATAGTTAGGGGGGTGTGGTTTAAATTCTGTACTTTTTGTGGAATTTTCTTCTTTTAAACGGCACTAGGTGGGGGGCTTTGCCCCCCCCCCACCCACCCAACTATATATATACCAACTCCAGGGTCGCACTATATTGAGCTGTCGATCAAATGGGTTTCACTCAAATTAAATTTCAATCAAATAAAGATAACCCGTTATTTAGGTTAGCCTTTTTCCTCAGATAAACAGTGGAGTACTACAGTGCAAGGCATGTGGATTTAAGTCAAATGTTGCTCCATTACACTGTTTAATGTTACTGACACTAGGGTTAAGCAAATTAAGTTATAATCTTGGTAATTGACTGCTCTTTATGATCACTGTTATTATTGCATTTCTGCTTGTTACTGATTATTGTAGTGTTATAACATTTATATCTACTGCTCTGCAGTACTGCACTAGAGATCACAAGGTTACCTATGTGATATGTTTTTATTACTTGACCGAATATTGATACTGAACTGAAACTAATTGTTTTACATTTACTGCAGTTGAAACTACTTATTTCAATTACCTGTAGCTTTTAAAGTTACTGCACTTGATCCACTGGGAAAGACCATCTGTTACTCACTGCTTTTACTAGTTAGGTAGAGACTACATTAACCTACTGGGTAAAGCTATTTGATTTTAATTTGTCACTTGTTATTGATTACCCTATTGATCCTACATATTTCTATCACTTCTACATTTTCTTCACACTTGTGAATACTACATCAGTCACAGCTCATATCCCCATAGTATCAACTTTTCAAATGCAGTCAGTTATCTTTCCTCCTTCTGTCATACACCAACAGTAAGTCTGCTTTAGCTTAGATCACTCGCTTGTTTACTTGTAACTGTTTTGTTACATCCCTTCATCTGTATTGGCCAATATGAAATGACATTCAGCTTTTGCACTTTCTGTATCCAATCAAACAGCACTTTATATTTTGAGGCAGTGAAGCATCTGCCTCATGGTTGTCAAAAACTCGCTATTGTTATCTCACAATGATTCAGTATGGAAGAGATATAAGTATATAAGTATTTCCTTAACTTGGAGGCTACCTTCTCACCTCACAATACATTCAGTAAGCATAACACACACACAAAGACAAATACCATAGAGCCCTTCCACTAAACCAGATTAGTCTGAGGTTGTTAAGAGAATGCTGCTTAAACCTTCCAGCTGAAAGATTCAGAAAACACACACATTAGCTCATACAGCTACACACCGATCTTCACCTTTCATACCCACAGCCAGTACACATATATTAAAGAGTCACATGGCTGCAGACTCCAAGTCCTTATGACCCTGTGAAACTGCATCTAACCACAGTAATGTTTTAGTAATAGGTGACTCTGTTGTCAGACATATGGACAGCATCCTCACCATGATAGATAAGAATAGGGTGTAAGCTATCTTTAGATCCCTCCATCCTTAAAAATGCAATTATAACCTGATAGTGATCTATATGGGGGTGAATGACCTTAGACATTCTACCCAGATGGGCATGCAGAAGGAAATGTTTTAGCTTGCTATACATCTGTCTGAGGTAGGAAATACAAAGACAATGTAATTGGCTTTAATAATTGGCTTTGTAGATAGTGTCATTTTAGATGACTCCAATATGTATCAGCTTGGGATGAGATAAGCCTTCCTTCTCTGCCAGGGTTGGTCTGCATCTCTCTTGCCAAGGCTTTAACTTTCTGGCTAAAGCATTTGCAGCCCCTATAATGCCATGATTAGGCACAGTCCATCTGATGGACATTCCAATCTAGTAAATTCTTATAGGGAACACATTAATGTGGCTCTATTCAATGCCAGAAATCTTTAAAAAAATGCCTGAATTTGATGCTCTCCTGCAACTTGAACACATTCATATATGTGTGTAGTTACACAGACATGCTTTCAGAGTACTGAATGCACTCCGTCTTTTCATTTGTATAGTGCCTGACATGTCTTCAGACACACTCTCAAATGCAGGGAGTATCAGTATTTGTCAAGGATATCATCATCTCAAGACAGATTCCACTGTACACCACCATACCACTCAACCTATGAGCTTAAGAAATCTGGAAAAAGTGAAAAATAATGGGGGGGGGGCAAAGACCCAAAATCTGAGACACATTTTAAATAGCTTTACTGAAAAAGCTCACTCATACTCTTCCATAGATTGCTGTGAGGGAAAGGTTAGTTTGTTTTAGCTTTCTTGTGTTTTGTATTGTTTCATTGCCTTCTTCTAGTTAGTATATTGTGGTATATTTTCTTTACACTGTGTTTTATTTCTGTTCCGCATTTAATTGCAGATTTAAACTAGGAAAGTGACCACACCTGTATCTCATGTGAGTTACACAGAAATTTAATTTTCTCTCACATTCTCACCCTGGTGCTGTTGGGTTTTTAAACTCAGTTGTCATTCTAATTGCCTGCCCTTTATGTTAATTTGATCTGATTCATTGGCTATTGTGAGTAAGCACAAAATTATCATTATGTGAAATCACTCTCCTTCAGCTATTTAAAACTATTGGCCATCCCACTGTATTCCACAGAGCCGGAATACAAAGTACTCACCCCCTTCCAATCTAAGTCAAAGTTGAAGTAAACTTTATTATCATTTAGAACTATACACGTGTAGCCTAAACGAAATTTCATGCATCAGCTCAATTCATGAGATTACAAAGGAAAGTGAAACAACACATACAAGTAAAGAAATAAACATAACTAACAAATACAATACTACTCCCAATGCATGCAAGAAAGACCAGAGACATTTATCAACACTCATATATCTATCTTGCACTTTTCAAATTTATGGTTCTCCACTTAGCTTGCTAAAGCTTAAATTACCCCCTCTTTCACATCCAACTGCTTAGTGCACACTGCAATGCTTAGGATATGAACCCCTTTTTTTCAATCTTACCTTTAAAAGCTGCAACTTCTAGTTCAAGATCACCAGTTGTTCTAGAGCCCACATTCTACCTCTCAATAGTCATCTTGGGATTAGTGCTTCTGCTTTGCTTCTGGTGAGAGAAGGAGTAAAGGGACATTATTTCCTGGAGACCACTGATCGCCAGAAAGCTTGTTAACTGCTTCATAGGATCCAGTTAGGAATCTGTGCTCATATTTTGCTCCTGGTGAGAGAAGGAGCAAACAGCATTGACTCCTGACTGTTTCCTGATTGGGCAGTGAGGGTCTGTGTTGGACTTTCCTGACTGGTCTGGTTGCTATTCAAAGCATCTACTAGGAGAAGGCTACAGCAAACCTATAGACCCCTGTGTCATCTGGGATAAGACTGTTGATCACTAAAGAACATGTGACCTGCTTCTCATCTTGGGATTGTTTCTACTGTTTTGCTTCTAGTGAAAGAAGAAACAAAGGCCATTGTTTCCCAGTAGCACGAAGCTGTGGTGAGACCAGCACTAGTAGTAGCCAGGTACTAGCCAGGCAGTAGCCATTCAGGCAAATCCCCTCTTTTCATCTATCTTGACAAAGCTAGCTCTTTCTTTTCGGTAAGTACTGCTTCATTAGCTGCTATCTAACCTAACGTCACAATATCTCTCTAAATACTTAGTTTCCGCTCAAGTGATTGACAGTGACCTGTATAGATACAGATAGCTTGATTTGACATTTTTCCTATAAAAGCACCCATGAAATTCAGCAATACTTAGTTGCACACTTGGCAACTAGTTTACACTGACAAGCACTGCCCCCAGAGTTAAAAACCAGATACTCCTGGCATTGAATTATATTCTCACTGCAACCATCTAATCAATAAAAAAGGGCCTGTTGCCATGGATATGAAGTTTCCCACTATCTCCATTACCAGCTTGGTGAATATTGGTATCCTGTGACAATGTAGAATTTGTTTCATGTTTACTGACAACCAGCTAATTCTCAGACTAATTGATATGGGATATGAGAGATGTATTTACACAATGTCACTGTGGGCAAAGCTCGCACATAAAAGCACTCCTAATGTCGATCAGGTTGTCAGCAGTACACACACACTGCATCCAATGGCCTCCCAGATGAAGTACACATAACAAATACCCTCAGCAGTCCTGAATGCACTCTTTCAAATAAATGCCCACATCAACACATAGAGACTCATTTCATGGAGAATCTACTTATAAGCCCATAAGGCAAGCTACCACACAAGCCAACATTCTGGTCATTGGAGACTCCATTGTGAGAAACACTGATGTCCCTCTCACCGGGATGAGTAAGGAGAAAGGCACAGTCAGATGCTTATCAGGGGACAGGATCCAACACATTACACATGCACTCAGGTCAATGGACCACAAGTGGTATGACTCAGTCATAGCCCATGTGAGTATAAATGACCTGAGACATACCTCACTAGACTACAGGGATATGTGTCCCAGGCTGGTATGAGCCTAGCATTGAGCAGTATTTTACTTTCTTCAAGGAAGATGCCACAACAGGAACAAAAGCTGTCTGACTTTAAGAATTACCTTAGTTTCTAGTGTCTGTCAGCATAGAAGGAGATTTTCAAAAGACCATGCTGCTTTGCCAGAGATGGTCTGCAGCTCTGTCCAACAGGATTTAGAATATTAGTGAATATTCGCTTAAATATTGCCCTCCCACATAGTGCTTTTTTTAGGCAATGCCAAACTGAAAGTACTTCAGACATAGCAAATCTAAACCAAGAAAATCTAAAGGTGTTACTGCTCAGTGCTAGCAGTCTAAATAAGAAGATTCACTCACTACAAGCTCTCCTCAATCTAGAGAATGCTGATGTCTGTGCGGTCACTAAGACATGGTTTAAAGCAGCAGAGAGCACACTGGCACACTGGCACTGCAAAGCTGGAATGTCTTCCATGCATTTAGGCCACCTACTACACAGACAGGGACTAAAGGTGGAAGTGCCTCGATTTACATAAAAAGTAAATATACTTCAAGGCTAGTCAAACAGGGCAATGCATTTGAGCTTCTCTACCTTCAAATCATCATAGACAAAATCCAGGAAACCCATGACATATACTTGCACTTATTGGAAACACTCACCATCCAACCCAATATCATATTACCCCTTTATTAACCAAGAATCATATACACCAAACGTGCAGGCACAGAAATTCCTGGATTTTGTAAACACAAACTCCCTGTATCAGATTGTCAAGTCACCGATCAGGGTGCAAACATACAGGATCTGATCCTCACTAATATGTGAGAGTACTGCACACACCCCTAGTGTAATGTCTTCTCTGGTAAGCTCAGACCACAAAATGGTCTCTTTTGAAGTAAAAATAAAACCCGGCACCCTAGCTGACCCTGGAATGTTCAGAAACTACACTAAGGCTAACTGCCTACTAGTAAGTGATAATCTGGCAACATTTCAAACCCCCATAAACCCTGAGAACACTGCTGCCAATGCAGAACTGTTCACAGAAACCCTATAAAAGCATGTTAATAGCTGCATGGAGGCAGCAGTATCCACCAGGAAGAACTTCAGTACTCATTCAAAAAACAAGCCTGGGACTGATCGTTTAGGCATTTACTTCTCTGAAGTCAAGGCCTGTGTTAAGGGCCTCTGGTTGACTGAATTTGCAGATGAATGCAATAGACTGTTTAACAGAAGAAAGAAAATCATGGCAAAAATTAGGAGGCGTAGCACACAGCAAGTTAAAAGCACGCTCATCAAAATAAACAAACAACTCAAAGGTCAAACTAAGTCTACCAAAGCCAAATATGAAGTAAACTTGTCCTCCAAGGCCGAGGACAATCACAAGGCATTCTTTAACTATGTCTGCAACCTCAAAGGCAATACATACTTGTGTGCTGAGCTAAAAGATATAGCAAACCTGTTGGCAGACAAATTCAATTCTAACTTTACCCCTCTCTCCCCTTCAACCTCCCCTTAGGAAATGCCATCAAATATAACTATAACTAGAGAATAGGTCTTCAATGCCCTCTCTAAAGCCAAGAACACTGCATCAATGGGCCCACACAATAGCCAAGGATGTCTTCCAAATAGCATGAAACATGATGGATCAGGACATCTGGGATTGCAATGCAACTATAACTATAGCCTCCAAATGAGCTTCATACCTAAAGAATGGAAAGCAGCAATAGTCATCCCTCTGCACAAAAATGGGCCATCTACAGACCCATAATTCTCATTAGTCTCATATGCAAAGCCTTCAAAAGACTTATCATCAATGTGATTTCCCCTCTCTGGGCCAGTGCCACCACAGACACTGGTGAGGGACATTTATCTGGTACAAAAATGGGTACACACAGTATTTCCTTATGCAGCTGTCTGCGCCAAGCACAGTTTCCCTTACGAGCACACAGGGAACACACTCTGGTCCTGGGGCTGGATTTCCCTCTCTCTCACCAGGCCCCAAATAAGACTCCCACACTGACCACAGCTGTAGAGCTGAGTCATCAGCTGAGTGTTCCAAACCAAGTCCTCCACCACCCTCTCTGTGAAACCAGTGCTCTGTGTCCCTGCTCCAAGTAGCTGGCACACACACACACACACATACACACACACACACACACACACACACACACACACACACACACACACACACACACACACACACCTGGGAAAGGATGGCACAGATTTACCAGCTATGGCCCCTCTGCCCAGACTATAAGGTCTATACTGCCACCAGAATTCTCCAAAGCCAGCTTCTCTAAGGCTCTTACAAGGTTACCCAATTATACTGAGCAAAATTAATACTAATACAAATGGTAGTGTTTGACAAATGCAGCAAGTCTTTCAGGAGTGGCAACAATATCAACAAATAAATTTAAGTACTCTCAATGGTTAAAATATTCTCTAAAAGTCCAGACACAATGAAAAGTTTAAATATATTTAATAATAAATAATAAAAGAACATGAAAATATTAAATATCTATTTACAATAAACACCAGAGTTTCAGTCACAGAAAATATTAAAAAGAACACAGATTAGATGGATAAATTCACACAGATACATAACAACAGTACTTAACTAAACTCACTATGTTTTCCTAACTGATCTAAATAATTACTATTCCCTGGTTACTTACTAAAGTAAGACAAGATGAAGTGGGTAAGTGATCCTTCTTTGTCAGGTTTCAAAAACAGACTGCTTTGAGACTTCTGTCTCATCTAACATTAAAACATCATTTCAATGCAGGATTACAGAATGACATCACATACATCTGGTCACTTGACTTCTGGTTCCTACACTACCTCCTTGACTAGAAACTGAACCAGAATCTAGCTTGTATGTGTCATAATACACAAACATTGAGCTTTGCTAAGGTGTGTTATAGCATTTGGAAGTTACAAAACCATTTCAAAAACTTCCACCCTTCCAGAGTAGTAATTACTTCACCCCTAAGGACAATACAGTAGCATTTTTCTAGTCCTGGTTTTCAGAGACATTTTGTCTCTGGCTGCAATCAGAATTGTAAGATACAATTATTATGGCCTAAACAGGGTAATTTAATTTCAGACTATTTTTTAGAGTTAGCTGCACTGAGATTAACCTCTCCTCTTCCAGTATCCTCTGTTACAATATATTCATTTCAACAGTTACAATACAGTCTGATATACATGTGTATTTCTTTTCTCTCCAGCAGGACCTGATGTTGGTACATTTTTAACACAAGCAGATTTACAAATGCATTTTCAGTGAAAGTACCTGTACAAATCAGTCTGCTATACAAATGACATATAATTCTTTACAAAACTCCAGCTAGCTATGCTGGCATATATTACACATCCACTGGCCTACTTCTCCTGGCATAGCTGGCAACACTTCACATCATCACAGTGAAATGATCAATAATAGCATAGGAAACCTCCAGACACTGGGCCCAGTCCAGTTTGATTTTGTCAAGGGCAGGTCATGCCTACTCAACCTGGTGGACTTGAGAAGGTCACCAAAACAATGGATGAGTGAAAAATGGTTCACACTGCCTACTTTGACCTGGCCAAGGCAATTAACACAATACCCCAGTCAAGCATTGTTGACAAATTGAAAAGGTTAGGTGTAAACACTTATGTCACTGGTGGATAGAGAGCTGTCTCACAGAGAGGACACAGAAAGTTAAAAATGGGGAGTCCATCTCTACAAAGAGGCCAATCACAAGATCAGTCACTCCCGGATCAGTCCTGGGATCACTCTTTTTGGCAAATGTTCAGATGATTGCAAATTAGGACCGGTCATAGAAACCTCCACCAACACAAATGTTCTCCAGGAAGGGCTGGCACAGAGAAATAACTTGTGTCAGAGCCATGGACTTAATCTAAATGCCATGAAATGCATAATAGTATCCTTTGGGAAGTCATCCACCCTTGGTAACATCATATTGACAACACAACAATAAGAGCTGACCCAGTAGTCAGGGAACTGGAGACACACAGAGACAGTAATCTAGACTTTGACCATCACATATCTACAGTAATGAGGAAATCATTCTATGTTGTGCAACTTATAAACAAAGGTATGCCATCTAGGTCCAAGGAAGTCATTCTTGCACTGTATTCAGCATTCTTCAGACCTATTATTGAGTACAATGCCCTCTCTTTGGTATGCACCTAAACAGGCACATTCAACAATTGCAATGCCTACAAAGGTTTTTCACTAAAAGAATACAGGGTGTAAGTAACATGTCCTATGCAGACCACCTCAAGGCCCTATCCCTGTATTCTGTCTTCTACAGAATGTTGAGGGGAGATCTATGCCTGGCATTGTCAGACCCCACCATGATGGACATCCTGCACTTCCACAAAACAAACAGCACCAGAATTACTTGTTCTAAAGACTTAAACCTTGCCTGTGATATAAATAGGACCTACTGATGGATGAGAAGCAGAGTTCCTCCCTAACCCAAGTCAGGTGCAACTTGGACAATTTAATGGGGAACAAAAATTTTATCTCTGGTTTTGCACATATATATCTAGTGGACACATATAGTCTACAAATGGCTCATCTCCCAAGCCCCTGCTTACACTTATCAAAGGTACCAGAACTTGTCATAAATGTGGGATGCATGCCTAGGCTTAAAAAGGCCCTTGTGGTCATTAGCCTAGTAAACATCTATGAACTTATGAAATACCACTCTTATAATTTGAGAAAGTTGATAGAATGACATGTTATACATTAACATGCATTTTCAGAAACTCAGATGTATGTCATTATTTAGTGACTTTCCTCACCAACAATTTGCCAGAAAACCACAAATTTTATGAAGAAAAAGGCTAAAATATGAGGCAAAACTCTGGACAGTTGAGAGGTATGGATGCCACATATGAACTCCTAGAAGTACAAACCACGATATATAAGACTAATTACCACTTTATAGCTATTTATAGAATACCCTCTAAGTCTCCTTCTCAGTATGATAGCTATCTTAATACATAAGCTGAAACCCCCATTAAACCCATCACCTTTCTACCGGGGGGATTTAAACTATCCCTCAGTAAACTGGTTGACCTACACTGCCAATGGTTAGCATGTCCAGCATTTTCTTGACATTATAAATGCTACCTCTTTTACAAATAGTTAACTATTCTACCAGGAGTCTCAATATACTTGATCTACTCCTCACAGATATGGACATTTCTTGCTCATCACCATATGCATCATCCCACCTTGTTAAAGTAGACCATAAATTAGTGATTTTTTTCTTTAAACTAGTGGTATTTGTAAACACTTCTGAGTTTAGGGATTTCTCAAAAGTAAACCCTCTTCAGTTACTTGATGACCTAAATAAATTCCATTGTAATCCACCTCCTGTAGATCCTATTTATAAAGCTGCTGCCTAGGCCTCTGGCTTCTATTCTCACTTAAACAGATGTATTGATGAAGCAGTACCTATCTGCACCAAATATAATGAGGCATTTAAAAACAAGCTCCTATGGCAGAATGCACATATACAGTAAATAAATTATATAGCAAGAGAAAGAAATTAGTTAATGTTTATAAGAAGTCTCATTCTACCTGCCTAAAAGCACATTTAAGCAAATTAGTAAAGAGCTTAAGGAAATTGTCATGAAGCTTAAAGCTGAGCAAGAACTCAGCCACTAAAATCAAGGATAACTGCAACTCATTCTTTAACTATGTCAGAAATTTAAGAACTAATACCCAACCATATCTGGAGTTAGTTCACAGTAATACCAAACACTTTATTCCAAAGGAAATAACTAATATCCTCACTGACAATTTAGTGTAAATTTTATTCCACCCACAGTTATACATAGTCCACAAATTCCACAGTCTCAGCCACCCGCTTTAATTATTATGGAGCAAGTTCTCTCTGACCTCTCAAAAGATAAAAACACCTCATTCATGGGCCTTAATAATATACCAGGTTGCTTGATTATCTCTGCCCAATATGGCCTATCTGAATCCCTACTAATCCTCCTTAATCTAAGCCTCTCAAGTGGTTATATTTCTGAAATCTGGAAAAGAGCCACTGAACCAGGATGGCCCAGTCATGGACCCTAGAATCTATAGACCTGTAAGTCTCACTGTCATCATATGTGACCTCATTAATTTGGATATTTATAATCATTTAACCATGTACCGTGGTCAATTTTGCTTTGTCAAAGGAAGGTCCTGCCTCTTTAAAATCATAAATTTCATTGAAAAAGCACCTGAAGCAGTGGATACTAGTTATGCAAGCCCTTTGACACTATTCCACATGCAGGCATTATTGACAAATATCTCATCCATCCACTTCCCCTTTTTCACATTGTTTGCACATTGTGCCAGGGTGTCACTTCAACAGGGACTATCATCTAGCATCATTGTTCATACTGCCAGAAGGCTAGCCCTGTCATGGTTGTTCTTCCATACCACACATACATATGCACACTCACACCTATGACCAATTTGGAATGTCCAGTCCACCTACTGCATGTCTCTGGAACATGGGAAGAAATGGGAGCACCCAGAGTAAACCCACTTGAACACAGGAATGACATGCAGACACTATATAGAAGGCAGCCCAGCCATGAATTGAACCAGAGAAGCTCATGTTGTGAGGTGACAGTGCTCCCTGCTGTGCCACTGTGCCACCCAGTATTGACAGACTTGTAAATCTGAATATAACTCACTATATTGTATGATGGATAGTTAACTGGCTGACTGACAGAACCCATGTGGTTAAAGTTTTAGGTACCATTTTTGAAATGTAAAATGTTACCAGTAGTGTACCAGAGGGCTTACTGCTGGGCCATCTCCTACTTAGCATGTATTTTTCATAGCTTCAGGCCAACAGTAATGGCCTGTGGTTAACTAAGTTTGCACATAATTGTAAATTGGTTGTTGTTATTCGATCTTCCACTGAATCACAATTGCTCCAATATGGATTATACCCATGTTAACAAATGGTTTAAGGACAATGGTCTTAAATTAAATGTGAAAATGTAGTATAGTTCATTTTGGTAAAGAAAGCATTTTCACACTCCTCCAATCAGACACTGTTGTAGGCACTCTAGCTGATAATTATTTATCGTCTGACCATAATGTCTCCACAGTATTTTGGAATGCCTTCCGGCCGGCACATCTAATTCTCAAATGCATCTCCACTAGAAGCCTTAATTCCCCTTTGACTGTATCTCATCAAACCTATTATTGAATATAATGTACCCTTTGGCATTTATTTGTCTAAACATAAAACTCAACATGAGAACCCAGAGATTCATAACTAAAAAAAAAATAGCCTCAAAAATCTTAGTTATCAGGAAAGACTGGCAGCCTTCTTTCTTTACTCAGTCTCCTATAGACTCCTCCAAGGAGATCTGTGTCTAGCCTTTCAAGCCATGAAAGATCCAGCCCTCTTTGACCTACCATTCCTTTGTAGAACACATGATGGCTAAAATACCTGGTAAAAGGAACTAAATCTTCATCATCATATAAATAGGACAAGTTGGCATTATAGCTTCATATCCCAACATATCCTTCATCTCTGGAGAAAACTTCTACTATACATCAAAGAGAGTTGCATGCTTGCTACCCTCAAAGTAAACACAGATAATCTGATGAGCAGCCTTACATTCACTCTTGATGCTAGTGGGAAATTTTGAATGAGGGAGGTTAAGCTAAGCTTGTACTGGTCTGAAAACTGATTGCCTAGTACTTACCTATGAACCTATAATTCAGCAGTGTAAATGAATAGTTAGAATAATTGTAGTTAGTATGAAATAATAATGTTATCCTTCTCACTAAAAACAAATAGTAACTTGTCACAGTACAAACGTAGCAGAACCAGCTATTTAAGTACAGTACCTGCTGGCAAAGATTCACCATCTACAGTATTTGCACTTCTGTTTCCATACAGAGGCATAACATGAGTTGATTTAGTACTGCTGCTTGTTAGCTTTGTTTTGCATGTTCAGCACCACAGCTGCATCCTTCCAACTTCTGAAGTCATAACTTGAACAGACAATGTGGCTGAACATCTGTAAAGTTATGTTCTCTTGTCCTTTGTGAGAGGCCTCACCAGTCTAAAAA
>NC_056726.1:1848724856-1848774856 GCF_019279795.1 Protopterus annectens
CCTGTTGTCTCACAGGTTCTGCGTCAACTTCACTCCCCTGTCCCCACCACATGACATTCCTACAACCTGTCCCATACCTTCCATATCTACAGAGCAGGTCATAACTATCCTCTCTATGGGGTATACACAGCATCTATTGGAAATGCTAACATCCCATGCTGCTTCCTACATGGGATCCACCAAGGAATACTAACACCATTGGGAACTCCTTGCAATTATACTGTAACCACTAGCTGCATCCCAGCTGACTGGACGATGGCAACTGTTATCCCCCTGCACAGAGGTGGTGCTTCCACCAACCACCAGAACTACAGACCTATTTGCCTGAGTAGCCATATCTGTACAGCCATGGGGCAAATCGTCATAGAGCTGATCAGCAAACATGTGATCTACAGACAGTTGACTGTACAGAGTTTGGATGTCTGATGGAAATCATGGCTGTTAAACATGGTGGACATGTCCAAGGCAGTCACCAATGATGTGGTTGAGGGGATATCAGAGCAAACTACCCCCTGGATGTAGCCAAGCCATGTAACTCTATCCCTCACTCAGGCATCATTGACAACAGTACCCACATAGGCATCCATGGTAATATCAAATAGGGGTCACTAAGTAGCTCATTGATGGCACACATATTCAAAATAGGGAAATCAACCTGCAATAGATGATCTGTAAGCAGCAGTGTTCAACAGGGCTCAGTCCTGGGTCCTGTACTGCTTGGGATCCATTTCACCACAATACAAGTGAATACTGAATATCTGTGGCTGACAGTGTTGGCTGATGCCTGCAAATTGTGAGTTGTCATAGACTCTGCGAGTTATGTTAATATCCTACAAGACGGTATTGATGAAAAAATGCCTGTTGACATACTACTGGCCATGAAGTCCATGCAACTATATATGTAGTATCATTTCCATCTGTAAAACCTATGATCCTGGTAAATAGCACATCAGTCGCAACATGGGATGTACATACTCGGGGTGATAGATCTGGGCACATGTCTGGCCACAAAGGTTTACGCATAATGTACCTGAGATCACCATGTCTACCCAGTGGTAAGACAGGAATTGTAAGGGATAACTGAAAGCACAGTCACCCAAAATTGACATACTCATAACCTCCGTGTACCTTTCCTCAGCAAGCCAATATGTGAGTGCAATGGCCATTTGGTACTGTACCTTTCCAAGCACTACTGACAATTGCACACAACACAATGGTCCCTCACAAGGGAACTTCATGTCTTCAGTATCTATCCAATGGGCTTCATCTGACATCAGTGGTCATTGTAGCCTGTGGCATATAGACTACTTAGAGGTGATATCTGCCTTGCATACAGGGCAATGTGTGTCCCTGCTTGATTGAAAATGCTGCATATTTGTAGGTGGCATGATACATGGATTACTCACTGTAAGGACATTAACCTGGTATGTGACATTAGTAATATATGCTGGTGGGAGAGATCTGTCTAGCAGACTTTAACACACCTTTGGAACAGAATCCTGCCTAATGGCAAACAGAGCACCTCAGTGGACCTTGTCAGATGCCATCTGTATGATTGGTTGGGTGGCCATCATTTCACCACAGGTGTTCTGCCTGTGTCACTCATGGGCAGGGGTAATATGTGCTGATCATGTAAATAAGAGTATAAACTGTGCAAGGATTGTGAGGACTGTAGTGACATTATGCTACTAAAGTTCCTATGATTCCATAAGCTGATGTAAAATGCACTAACAGACACACACACAAACCTGGCTACGTTAAAGATAACACCACTTACACTTACTGTTTACAGGACACAACACAGCACAGCACACACACACACACTGCAAGTTGTCTGCATGTAGATTAGAACATGTACCTATCTAATGGTACTCACTAAAGATTATAGTACATGATGCACACATTACACCTTAAGTATGCTATTCTTATCTCTTTACAACATCTCATGCTGGATGACATCAGCAGGCCTAGTTGTGGCCAGGCATTTTGAGGCCCACATCACCTGCTACAACCAAATACTGCAAAACCTTACATCTTTCTAAGTTACTGAGGTGATCATATTTATGCCACACAGAGATACATACATACACACACACACACACACATACACACACACACACACACACACACACACACACACACACACACACACACACACACAATGTTCCCTGGAGTGAGATTAGAACTCCTACCTAACTACTCTTACACACTATAAATCACAGTACGTATTGCATGTGCCACAGCTTAAGTCTGACATTATAATGGCAGTTGGTAGTCTTAAGGTCAATTACATCAGTAGGCATTGTAGAAGAGGGTGGTTTGGACACCAGCAGCAACTTACAGTGCCAAAAATTGTAGAACTATTGCAGTTTCATAGTCAATATGGGGTTCTTAGTTACTTTGCAGGGGAATACAGGTGTGCACACACACACACACACACACACACACACACACACACACACACACACATGTGCACACACATGCACACGCACACACACACACACACACACACACACACACACACACACACACACACACACACACACACACACACACACACACTTGGGGTGCAGTGAGATTAGACCCCCTACTTGCTCTTACACACTATAATTTACAGTCCTTATCACATGTGCCACAGCTTAAGTCTGACATTAGAATGGCAGCTGGTAGTCTTAAAGTCGATGACGTCTGCAGGCTTTGTAGAAGGGAGCAGTTTGGACACTGGTAGAAACTTACAGGGTCAAAGAAGGCACAACTATGGTGGTTTCATAGTCAATGTGGGATTCTCAGTTGTTTTACAAGGGGATGCATGCACACACACACCAAGTGGCCTGCATTGAGATTAGAACCCCTACCTATCTAGTCTTACACACTATAATTCATAGTACTTATCATATGCACCACGGCTTAAGTCTGACTTTGTAATGGCAGCTAGCTGGTAGTCTTAAGGTCAATGACATCAGCAGGCCTTGTAGAAGAGGGTGGTTTGGACACAGACAGCAACTTACAGGGCCAAAAAGTGCAGAACTAGTTTCATAGTCTATGTGAGATTCTCAGTTGTTTTGCAGGGGAATACATGTGCACACACACACACACACACACACACACACACACACACACACACACACACACACACACACACACAAGTTGCCTGCAGTGAGATTAGAACCCCTACCTAATTACTTTTTACACACTACAGATCACAGTACTTATCACACGTGCCACAGCTGATGTCTGTTTTAGACATGACTGCAGACAAACTACTTGTGGATTACACTAACTATGCTTGTGTTGAACAGCATCTGTGGCATGCAGAGTGAAATTTCTTCATAGTGTTATCTGCATCTAGTAGCCTAGTAGTCAGATAAGTGTTATTTGTCCTAGCTATGTGGCTACAGTTACCAGTCTGGCCATATGTGGCTGTTTGCATTTGGATGGGCATGCCTGTGGATAAGAACAATGTGCCCTGTCCATGTGTGTGTAGACAACATTATACATTGTACCACCTGTTCACCTTTTGCTGTATGTGTGGTGAAATCCAGCAGGCACCGGGGTTTGTAGGTAAGTGCATTATTTAGTATTAAGCCTTTACTTTGGATCCTTTGAGCAACATTATAGATGTGTAATAGTGAAGCATTCATCATCATTATCAGGGTATGTAGGACAATACAGACATCCACACAGATATTTATGTATATAACAGGGATGTATATAGAAACGTGGCTGTATATGTACAAAAAAAAATATATATATATATATATATATATATATATATATATATATATATATATATATATATATATATATATGTTACGTAGATATATGAGAAGAGACCTGAGATGCATGTTTTATATATAGTTATATATAGGTATATAGAGGAATACCTCTATTTGTATATTTATAGAGATAGATATATATCTATGGGAGAGAGAGATAGTAACAGACAGATATGTATACATGGGTTCCATACACTAGATCGAATTTTCACTAATTCAAAATAGTGCATGGAATGCTCACTGCAGTGAAAATGCACTTAATCGAAAGTGCACTTACGCGAAGTTCAGTACAAAGAACGGGTGTTGTACTGAACTTCCATGCAGTACTCACGGACCTTAGGGTTAGGGCACAGGTCATTGTAAGGGGCTAGCCCTATCCCCTTACCATGACCCGTGCCCTAACCCTAACGTCCGTGACAACTGCAGTGCAGTGAAGGACATAGTAATGTCCTCTACTATGGTGCGATAGTCACAAACCTTAGGGTTAGGGCATGGGTTAGGGTAAGGAGATAGCTTTACTTAACTATCCCCTTACCCTAACCTGTGCCCTAACCCTGAGGTCTGTGACTGTCACACCATAATGGAGGACATAGCTTGTTTTTTATGTCCTCCACTGTGCTGCGGTGTTTTCGATGAAGTGCACTTACGCAAAAGTTCACTTTCGTTAAAGTGAACTTTCGCAGAAGTGAGGCTTCCTATTACAAGTTCGAAATAGTGAACCTTTGTTCTTCTAATAGGAATCCGTATACATATATGTATGTACAGACATATCTATAGATGACAGGTCATTTTGGGTAAGAGGCGACAGAATTGCACTCTGTGTAACTAAGTGTATGAGCATGCCCAGTGGGATTGTCAGTAGTTATAAACTGACTGCAGGCCACACCTACCTGCATTCCAGTCCAAGATTTTGTGAGCTACAAACAATGGCATCTGTCCCTGTGTCTGCAGTACTGCACTTCACTTCACTGAAATTGTCCACGGCATTCTTCAGCTGTCTGATTTAATTAATATGTGACAGAGGTTAGTAATGTTACATCACACACAGACTTACAGTCTGTAAAAAAAACCCAACATAATACTACCTCACATAAAAAGATGTGAATACTTCTAGATTAGAACCATCAACACCATTGTCCATGCTAACATCCCTTGTCTACTGAGCCACACAAGCTGCCAGACAGAGAGCAGTCATGCATCACACAATCAACAGCATCAATATGTACATTGTTATTCCTGAGTTAAGTGAGACATACATGTATGATCAATTTCTGTGTTACTGCCCTGAGATTGCCTGGACTGATGATATACAATTGATGAGTTACTGTTACAGCAGTTATATGGGAACACTGCAGTTTTGGGGGTGGGGGAACAACACTGCATGTTCTGCTGGGATACACAGTAGTCCAAATATCATGTAACCCCTCTGTTTAACATCTCTCTTTACTGATGTAGTCAATATACCATGTGTGAAGCCCAGTGACTATTAAAGGACACATGATAGTGGACTGGGTATCTGTAGACCCATGTGGATGTTACTTTTGTCTAAATGGCCCACTATATTTACTTGCATAAATGTAGCAGATCCATACATACCATAGCATATCATACTAATCCTTACAAGTGCTGTGTAGGTTAGAGACTTACCTTGCAAATGCAGCAGTTGACAGAATTGTAATTTAGGGATGACTCTGCCTGATGCAAGTAGTACACAGCCAATACATAAAGGTACTGGTTATGTGGGTTGCCTGGCATCATGTTTGATACATGTATGTGAGTAAGAGTAAGGTATCAGTCCCTATGTCTCTAGGTGGCCAGCGAATGTGCTATGTGTTGTCTCTTAGCCAAAGCTAGGCTTTACAGAGCATGCCTACATCTGCCTACAGGGACATCAGTAGGGGGTTCCTCCTCTGCATCCTCCTGTGACCATGGCTGTGGTGACCTAGGCACTGTTGGGGTCTGTGTATCCCTTCCCTTTACTGATCCTGTTATAGCTGTTTCCACAGGATCATATTTTGTAGCACCAGATATATGAAGGCACTGGAACTGTGACTTCAGAATTTCAATCATCCACAGTTCCAGGGCAAAGCCAGCATCCCCCAGTAAATGGCTGTGTGGGATTTCCCCCAAAACAAAACTCTGGTACAGCTGTAATGCATGCCAGATATGGGAGTCAAGATAACTGCCAGGGCTGCCAGCACACATATTCAGGATAATCCCCCGGGAATTGCACACAAACTGGCAGTTGATGGAATGGTACCCCTTGCGGTTAATGTAGATTCTACCCTCTTCACCGGGTGGTAACTTTATGTGTACATGAGTGCAATCTATGGCACCCATAACTTCAGGTTAGTGTGCTACATGGTAGAAGGGCTACATAGTGCTGGCCCTAACCTCAGGGTCAAGGGGAAAAGATATGTTCTCACTGGCTTGTGGTAGCATGGCATCCAAGAACTCGTGGAGTATCCTGGATGCAGATGCCTCTGAGACCCCCCCCCCAGCATGTCCCCAGTTGGTCTTTGGAAAGAACCTGTAGCTAGAATCCTAAGGACTACACATACCTTTGTTTCCTCTGGGAGGGGTTCCCCTCTGTTGGCTCTGGGTATGAGTTCAGGATGGCAGAGCTCAGTGAGTTCTTGCAGTATGCCCCTGTTCACCCTGTAGTGCTCTACAATCTCCAGCTCATGTAGCTCCTGGAAGGTTCCCTGAACTTGAACATTCTTCTCCTTCTCTGCCTTGGCCCACTGTCACCAGCGCCAACAACATTGACTTCAGCCTCTAGCACATACAGATCTAACAGACCTGCAGCACGCCCTAGCAGTATCTCAGTTAAAATTCCCAACTCTATATGCCAATGGTCCAGAGTATTGGGGGAAAATCAGAACCTAGGGTGTATGCATACTTTGTACTGCTCTGCTGTATGTACAGAAAGTGTGACTGGCAAACTATGATGCATTCTACCTGCCTAGAATATAATTAACATAATTTAATGACCTTATTTCAGTGTGCAATGCCAAGCATAATGCCGCGCCAGGCAGCATAGCTTATACAAAGGTCAAAATGTCTAATTTAATACATGCAGTTTTGAGAACATGCTCAGCCAGGTGGCACGCCACACAAACAAGCTTAAAAGAGCTTAGAAGTGAGGAGACACACACCCCTGATGTCAGCCACATCTAAGACCCTACACAAAGGGGAAATGCAGGCACAATAACTCCTTTCTGTTATTCAATAACCCCACCTCATTTGCATACTTATCAGTGCTGACAGCCTAGAAACTACACACTTCATAGCCCTATCACCTTAGCAACAGCAGCAATGCACCACTGAAGGGATCCCATTCAAGCTCCTATAATACATTTCTGTCACATACTATACACTTTTTTTTTCTATTTTTTTTCTGTTAAGCTTGTTTGCACACTATGGTGCATAGCACAAACATGCCAAGATTATTAAAAATATATATTAATTTAAATTATTCCCTTTAATCTTGCTGACATTCAGACTAATAGTTTTGCTCATATGTGTATGTGGTCTTAAATTGTCAGGGGGATTATGTCCACATTTCTACACTTTTACAACCCCTTTTTTCTGTCCAGACTTTTGTACATGGAATTTTTCCATGTACACTATGGACACAGACATGGGGTCTGAGCAGTTTGCTTCCTGTATGTTGGATTGCGCTACATGCTTCATTTGCATGAGATTCACCTGTCTATGAGGCGATTTGCATGCCATGGAAGTTTCTGTGTTTGCACGTGCCCCTAAGCAGCGCTTACTGAATCTAAAAATGTTCACATCCATGTAAGCATTGTAGTGCGATGCCTATAAGAAAATAAAATCTTGTAGGCTTTATTGAATTCCCCCTTAGGTCTTTTTAATGGTGTTTACTCTGGAGACAAGCACTAAAATACAAGTCCTAACATGTTGTGCAGCATCAGTAGATCATATATAATAAATTACACATACCTGTTATACCAAAGAACTTGGGAGTCACAACATAACTATACAGAATGGCTGGCATAAAACACAGTTTGAAGACTATGTGCCTCAGGTCACTTAATACCATACATTAACTTATTGTAACTAATATATACTGGTGGCATAAGCATACCTTCTGCATATTCTTATACAGCAGTTATAGAGAAGCCATGGATAGCGTTGGGTCAAAGACCAAACCCAAAATTAGTTATAAAATATTTAATGGTTTTCTCAAACATAAGGACAGTTTACTTAAAATGCATGCAATCATTCTACAGTTTGTGTTAATTAAAAGAAAACAGATACAGGAGCATTATATGTCGAGACTTATATCATAGTATTTCTCAGTGCTATCATCTGAGCCCTGGCTTACCATCCCCAAATCCAACAGAATCAAAACACTCCCATACAATATTTCTGACCTTATGGGTGAAATATAGCTACACTCCTTGTAATGAATAACACACTGTGTGGCTGCAAGGTACCACTTGTCAAGAGGTACATAGAGACATATCCTAAAACAATTGTTTACCTAGGGCAAGGTGCTGCCCTGAAGTAGTAGAAATTGTTATGTGCTGGAGATTTTGAAGAAACTCATAAGGTAAAGTATGCTAATTAAGAAAAGTACAAACATGTTAGAAACTGTTTCCAGCTACTTGATATTTCTTAGACCTTTGGGCCATCATAGTGCCCACATACAGCAAAAGTAAAAATTGGTGAATTACTTGCAACATACACAGTGCATGAAGCAAGACCTCCAAGTCAGAACAAAAATATATCATTCATTTTTGGCAGCAACCACACTGCAGGAGAATAAGATGGTGTAGGAGTTGGTACCACTACTGTACTGCCTACAACATGGAGATACCCTGACAGGCATTGTCATTGTCTTCAGTTAAACCAGAAGGTTATCACCAGATGCAGAATGGACACAGAACAGGGGCTGCCTGGGTATGACCTGATGGCACCATACAAGTTCACATAGACTCCACCTAGATACCAGGGTTTGCCTAATGTCGAGCATACTGCAATCTGGTCAGACCTTATGAGCACTATAACATAAGGATGTCAGACGGCAACCACTCCATCATCCAGATATTCCTGGATGTAATGTGTCATTACTCTGGCAACTGCATACAGTTTCCATGAACATCAGCTGAGCATCTTGCAGCCATGGCCCAGTTCTATAAAGTCAAGCAACTCAATATACACATGGTGATGATAATTATTATTAGAGGGATAAGGAAAAGGGAAAAGATAATCAAAAATTCTATAAAAGATAGACGTGGCACACACCTAGCAATAGACAACATCAAAACAGACCAGAATTTATCATACACTATCTGAAATAAAAATTTAAAAATATCAGCACAAACAAAAAATCTTAGAAGGAATACAGACAGATATAAAGAAAAAGTACAAAGTAAGCAATTCATTGAAGATCCCAAAAGGTTTTATAGTGAATTAGGATTACAAAACAAAAGTAATAGTAACACCACATAAAAAAGAAATCAGTACATTTTGAGAAGTATCTATGAAAATCATGTTCAATATAAAAAAAGATGCTGAAAGGATAGAATAGTTAAAAGAAGCAGTAAGAAGCTTTAATACAGAAGATATGAAATAGGATGTAGTCTCTGAGAAACTGAGACAAAATTAAGAAAGGCTGCTAAATGGAAGACCCCAAGTCCAGATGCACTACCTAACTTCTGGCTAAAGGTCTTAACATCTTTGCATAAAGATTTAGCCCTAAGTAGAATTTACTTATATGCAGATCTCAAAAAGACACCAACGTAGTTAATAACAGAAAAATAATCTTCCTCGAAAGCAAACAAACAAACCATCTAAAGAACTGTAGCCCAATAACTTGCCTTCTGACAATATATAAATTATACACTGGTATTAATGCAGATGGAAATTTTAGCCACTTAGAAACTCAGTCTTGACAATAAAACAAAAAAGTAAAAGAAAATCATATGGAACAAAGAATCATGTATTGCTAAACAAACACATAATACAGAGCTGTAAAAAGGGGAGAAACCTAAGTATAGCATGAATAGATTACAAAAAAGCATTTAACAGCATCCCACATTTCTGGATTATGAAATGATTACAGATGAACATAACATACCCTATGTTCAGCAAACACATAGTGGAGACAATGAACCAGTGTAAAACTACTTTACATCTGAGTCAGGACAAAATACAAATTGTTATCCCATGGATTAAAATCCAAAGGGGAATATTCCAGGGTGATTCTTTTGTCACCACTGCTGTTTTGTCTTGCCCTTAACCCATTAAACTGTTTACTTAACAGACATGGCTATAGTTACAGCTTAACTTTCAGAAACAATCCTTGTTCAAAGACATCTCATCTACTTTTTGTGGATTGTAGTGAAGAGAGACTCCAGTCACCACAGCTGAATATAACATAGTCACTTTATTAAAACAACAAACAAAATAAAAACTAAAAGATAAGCGCTTTCTCACCCATCACAGGCACTTCATCAGATCTACTGTTTAATTAAGCAACATTTAAATACACTGTAGCAGACTTCAGTGAGGTAGGCCCTTGAACTCAGAATAGGTTTTAAAGGTACAGTGCCATTTAATTCTCTGTAGCGATCTATGAACTCAGTACTTGTTCTGATGTCATCACCTCTAGTGCTGGGTGTAACTAACTCTAGCACCGGGAAAACAAAAAATGAGTGGAAACATTTGCTAAATCATGCTTAGTTAGAGCACTCCCAGTAGCTTTCTTTTCAGAATATCATTGTTATTTTCACGTATCCTGTCTTTCAATGCCCTATTAGCCTTCCCTACATAGTAGCAGACACATATTTTACAAGTACCAAGGTAAACAAGATCTGTATTGTTGCAGTCTGCATAAAAGTTAAAATATTAAATATGACCAGTTGTAACATTCTCATAACTGCTAATACTATTAATATATGTACACATGTTACAAGACCTGCAGGGAAAGGACCCTTTCTTATCTGAAGCTACATGTCCCTTACTGGTAAGAGGCTTGTTATATAATAGCTTTTTCAAAGATTGTTTGTTCTTGAAGCTAAAACTAGGTGTATCACCAAGAAGTCACATAAACTTTTTATCAGTGGTAAGAATGTGCCATTTTCTTTTAACCACATCATAGACTAAACTGACATCATTCGAGTAAGTCAAGCAAAGTCTGAACTTGTTATCCACACTTGGCGTAGAATGCACAACTTCACTCCTAGTAGAAAAATAAGGTCTGGAAGAATCTCCCCTATGACTAAGTACCTCATTCTGTGCCATAGCTATCTCTTTCTCAGAGTAACCTCTAAAAAGAAATTCTTCCTTTTGCATTGTGAAGGATTCTAACATAACATTGTCATCCTTATTCAGTCTGGCAAGGCTGCAGAACTGACCCTTCAACACATTCATATGAACATAGTTAGGGTGCATACATTATGTAGAACATTCACTTTTTTACAAGGCTTCCTGGACAATGAAGTGGTCAGACCTTCATTCATCTTACTAACACAAACATCCACAAAGTCAATACTGGTCTGTGAATGTTGCATTGCAAACCTTAAAATTCAGTAGTGCTGTGCAAGTATTCTATAAGGTCATACAGAAGGGTCAATGAGCCTGTCCAATTAAAGAAGATGTCATCCACAAAACAAGCATAGAAAGGGACACATCTTTAGTAGAAATTATTGTCATTCTGCACATACACAGATACCCATTAAGCCATAACTAAGTTGGCATAGCCATTAGCACACACAGTGCCCATGGATACTGTGATGCCCACCACTACTACCAATATGTGATGCCCATCAATATGAGACATCCCCATGCTGGTCCAATAATCAAGGGGTCTGAATCCTCACCATTGATACTGGAGAGGGAGGTGCACTTGGAATGCAAATGGATGCATTCAGTATTTACAGATGTAGACCTCCCTGCATCAAGTACAATTTCCCTCAGCCCAGGGTATGGATTTCTCTATATCTGTCTCCCTCCAGGTCCCTAGTAAGACTCCTAACAGGTACAGCTGCAGGGTTAGGTCCACAGCCGAGTGTCCAAGCCAAGTTCTCCAGCACCCTCGCTGCAAACCCAGTGCTTCATGTCCTTGCCTCAAGTAGCTGACACACACACACACACACACACACACACACACACACACACACACTGTGAGCTTTCACTTTACATACACACACACACACACACACACACACACACACACACACACACACATAAACACCTGGGAATTGATGGTCAGATTTACCTGCTGTGTCCTCTTCTGCCAAGAGTATAAGGTATATATCGCTGCCACCAGACGTTCCACAATCAGCTACTCTAAGGTTCTTAAAAGGGTATCCAGTTATGCTGAGTAAAGTTAATGTTAATGGAAATGATAGTAGTTGACCAAGCCAGCTAGGCTTTCTGGCCCACACAATGTCACCAAATAAATATAAGTACCCTCAAAGGTTAGATACTTTCTGCAAGGACCAGCCACAATGGAAGTTTTAAATCTATTTAATAATAAATAATAAAAGAACATGAAAATATTGAATATATATTTACAGTAAACCACAGAGTTCAAATCATAGAAAATATTGAAAACATCATTGATGGGCAGACTCATACAAATAAAGAAAAGCAATCTCTAAACTAAGCTTCACTATACTCCTGACTGAATCTTGAAGAATTTCTGTTCCCTAATAGCTTACTTGGGCAAGGCAAGATGAAATACGTGAGCAGTCTTTCTAGTCAGGCTTTCAAACAGAATACTCAATACTCTGAGATTTCTCTTTTTAATATCTAAAATATAATTTCCAAGAGGGCTGTCAGAATGACCTCATCTGGTCACCTGACTGTAAGTTCTCGCAGTATTCCCCTTTGAAGCTGAGACAGAAATTTAACATAGATGACTACAATACACATATCAATGTTTAGTGCCTGGGGCTTCCCCCTTTTTACTGAGCTAACGAACAAAGGCCTTTTCCGAGACCTAGTGTCTCCAGTCCTGTTCAGCACTGTGGGGTACCATTTTAATGGTTTAACAGTTTATTTGTATTTCCCTTATTTTTCTTAAAGCAAGCTAGCTGGTTAACCACTATGGTCCCAGTATCCTCTATTAAAACATATACATTTAATTCAGTTACAATAATACATGTACATTTATTTTCATTCCAGCAAGGTGCACTGTTTATACATTTATACATAAGCAAACCTCACAAATACATTTTCAGCACACGCATCTGTACAATTTGGTTTGATATACAAATGGAATACAGTTCTCATACATTTGTAACACAAGCATCTTGTATAAATCAGTTTGATGTTAAAAGGACATATCATTCTTTACAAAACTCCAGCTGGCAATGCTGGCTCTTGCCCATATCATCACAGCTATCCCCACCTTTTGCAAATAAAATTGGCCATTAAAAACAAAAACATTATGATGTAAAATCACATCAAGTAGGGCACAGAGCTAATGAATCTGTGAATGGTCATATCTTGAATATTTAGAAATGATTTAACAAAATCAACTCCTTCACTGTTAAGAATCACTGTGAACAGTGATATAACATCTATGGTGACAAGTGTGTAATTTGTTCCCACAAACCCTTCAGACAATTCAAATAACATATTTAAAAAATATCTAGTATCCTTTAAGACACTACTGGTATTGTCAACCACAAGGCATAACTTCTTTTCAACAAAGATGGATAGTAGCTCAGTGACCCAACCTCGACTAGACACAAAGGAATTTATGAGTGGGTCATTGAGAAATTGATGTACCTTGGGAAGGCCATATACAATTGGTACAGTAGGAAACTCAATCAAAAAGTATTCATAGAGGTCCTTGCCTATAAGTACCCTCCATGAGCAGTTCATGTAGAACAGTCTGCACATGTTCAATCAAAGCGTTAATATCAGCCAGCCCAAGCTTACTATAGGTGGAGGTATCATTTAGCATGCAAACCATGCTGTCCATATATTTCTCGCTGTCCATTAATATGATTCCTCCACCTTTGTCTATTGGTTGAATTTGTAGCTGTTCTAATAGTATCAGCTCATGCAGAGTATAAAACTCAGAGTCAGTTAGATTATAGAAGGACCTCCTATGTTTACAGCCTAAGACCTCTCTGATATCACATTCACAAATTTTCAAAACACTAATGGTGTGTTTACAGGGACAAACTGGCTGAGTTTTCCTAAACAATGTACCAAGAACTGGTACATTACCATAAATGGTTTTCAGAGATATATTCCTGACAAAGAGTCTCAAGTCAGTAAGAATGTCACTCAGCACAGAACTCTTAGCTGGTATGAATGAGAGCTCTTTATTTAAGACTCTAAGTTGTTCATCAGTCAAAGTAAGGGAGGAGATATTGAAAATTAAATCTGAGGAATTTTGCTCTGGACTGATGGTCCTAGCTCTAACTGGACCAGTCCCTGTGACCTCTTTCACCCAATTCAGTTGCCACTACTGGAGTGGTCCCATTTCTCCAGTCTTTTTCCTTTGACCAGTTCTGGCAACTGTAGGTCTAAAAGGGGAGGGTTTCTTCATATCAGTATTAGTACTACTGCCTAATGCACTATCCCTTGCTGACACATTCAAGGTATTAGTAGATGAGGAGGTCGGAGGAGCAGCACAGTTCTTAGACAAAACATCCTCATTACCTGCTACATTATTAGAAACAGCCAAAGGTAAACTTACCTATGTTAAGATGGTCATTCTACCTTATGAACCATTGTTAGCTGCTGCTAGAACATCTGCTGTAGCCTTCAGTGGAGGTGCTGAATGAGAAGAACCAAAATATTTTGGCCAAGAAAACACTCTACCTTCTTTAAAGTCTGATGAAACTCTCAATAACTTCTTACATTTCACTTCCTGAAGCCTTTTCTCATAAGCAGCTACATCAACAAATAAACTATCTATCTTCTGTTTACAATCTGTAGATATGAGGAAAGGATTCACCACTGCTCATTACCAGCCACAATCTCAACAAGGAGTGATGCTTCCATAGGTCTAAGAAATTCAAAGAGGAGTTTTATATAATTAAAACCTAACTCAAGATTCAATGTCTGCCTCTGCCACTGTTTCAAAAGTTTTAGATATAGAATACAGTACATAGGCATTCTCAAAACTTGTAAGCCTGTCAGAACAACTCTATGATGTAGGCAAACTTCAAGATGTAACATCTGCCACTGTAGCCTTTTAAATTTGTATAAGTTGTTCTCCAGCTCCCTGAATGTAGGGAAAAAATTGTTACAATCCATCTCTGTAGTGTCCGTGGCACTAGACTCAGTCCATTCTATGCCTGAAAGCAGTGGATTGCCTTCTACTTGTATAATATGACCAAAATGACTGGAAAGAGCTTCCAGTGCATAATCAGGCTCAATATTATTCCATTCTGCCATATTCTGAGTAAATAGACAAACAGGAATAAAAATCAACAATAAATAATCAGACATATGGCTAGATCATACCAAAAAATCCAAAATTGTAGTGAAGATACAGTCAGCATAGCAGCATAAAACACAGTAACTTTATTAAAACAACAAACAAAATAAAAACTAAAAGATAAGGTGCTTTCACACCCGTTGCATGTGCTTCATCAGATCTACTGTTTAACTAAGTAGCATTTCAATACACTGCAGCAGACTTCAACGAGGTAGGCCCCTTGAACTCAGAACAGGTTTTAAAAGGACAATGCCATTTAAACCTCTATAGAGATCTGTTTGTAACTCTAAGGGGGGAATTCAGTAAAGCCTACACATGTTTTTTTTTTCATGTACACATCACAGCACAATGCGCACATGAGCACAAACATTTTAGATTCAGTAAACATTGCTTAGCAGTGTGCATGTATGTGAAAACAGGGAAACGTCTGTGGAATGCAAATCTCTGCTTAAGTGGATGAATCTTATGCAATGAGGCAGGTGGAGCAATCCGGCAATGTGAAAGACATCCGTGTAGACTCCGTGTCCATGTTCGTAGTGTACACAGAAATTTTCCATGTACAGAAGTCTACACGGACAGAAGGGGATTTAAAAGTCCACAAATATGGACATAAATCCCCTGAAAATAGTAGATCACATACATACATGTGCAAAACATACATTGTGGATGTTTGTAAAAGGAAGAAGATGTGTAAAATTAATAATAACTTTTTAAATAATTTTTGCATGTTTGCACTATGCAACGCATTGCACAAACAAGCTTAACAAAAAAAAATTAAAATAGCAACTATAATATAGTTTTCATAAATATATTGCAGGATCCTGCATTTGATCCATTAAATGGTACATTCATGTTGTTACCAAGCTTACATGGCTAAGACCCATGTAATTTCCAGGCTGTCAGCATGAATATGCATGCAAATGAGATTCCTTTGTTGAATCGCTAAAAGGAGGAACCGTGTCCGCATATCCACTTCATGTAGGCTCCTACACGGTTTTGATATTCCCACTGGATGTGGATGACATGGGGTGTATCATGTTACTTTCAGGATTTTTTAGTGCTCAGTGCATATATTTGCGCAGTGTGCTGCATAGCTTAGTGTGTTCATGTGAGCAGACTACTCACATGATAGTGATGACATAAGCATCTGTCAAATAAAACCAGATATACGTATTTATATATATATATATATATATTTGGGTCTACTTTATATGGTCGACATTTCAGAAAGTCGACTTTCATATGGCCGAGACCATATGATCAACTTTCAGAATGCCGACTATGTAAAGTAAACATAAACACACGACAAACACGTACCTTAAACTGTTAGTGGGGGGGGGCTCTGCGCACCACACCCACCATAACTTAAATAAACCAACTCCGAGATCGCACTACAGTACGGAAGTGGGAAATTTTCCCATTCCACACTGTGCAGAGATAGCGGTTCCCCATGGTCAGCTTTTCAAAGTCGATTATATGGTCTCGGCCATATGAAAGTCGACCATGTGAAGGGGACCCATATATATATATATATATATATATATATATATATATATATATATATATATCTATATGTATATGTATATACTTTTGTATAAGCTATGATGTGCCACATTGTGCAATAAAGTAGGGCACTTAAATCATGTCATTTACATCCTAGGCAGGTAAACTACATCATAATTAGCCAATCCCACATGGTGGACCTACAGCAGAACTGTATAAAGTACGCATACACCCTACATTCTGATTTTTCCCTCAATATCCTGAACCATTGGTGTAGAGACTTGGAAATTTTAACTGAGATAATGCTCAGGGCTGCTGCAGCTATTGTACATCTGTATGTGCTAGATGCTGAAGTCAATACTTCTGGTCATTGAGACACTAGGCCTAGATCGTGAAGGAGAAGAGTGATCAGGCCCAGGGTAACCTTCCAAGAGCTACATGAGCTGGAGATTGTACAGTGCTACAGGGTGGACAGGGACATATTACAAGAGCTCAGTGAGCTCTGCTGCCCTCAGCCCAGAGCCAGAGTTAACAGAAGGGAACCCATCCCAGTGGAAACTAAGGTATGTGTAGCCCTTAGGATACTACTTACAGGTACCTTTCAAAGATCAACTGGGGACATGATGGGGATGTCACAGGCATCTGCATCCAGGATACTCCACCAATTTCTGGATGCTATGCTCTCACATGCCAGTGAGCACATATCTTTTCCCCTTGAACCTGAGATGAGGGCCAGTAATATGCAATAATAATACCATGTAGCACACTACCCTGAATTACTGGGTTCCATACATTCCACTCATGTACACATCAAGGCACCACCTGGTGAGCAGGGTCGGATCTACATTAACAGCAAGGGATATCACTCCATCAACTGCCAAGTCGTGTGCAATGCCCAGGGGATTATTTTGAATGTGTGTGCTGGCAACCCTTGCAGTTATCATGACTCCCATATCTGGCACACATCACAGCTGTACCAGATGTTTGCTGGGGGGAATCCCACAGGGCCATTTACTGGAGGATGCTGGCTATGCCCTGGAACCGTGACACCCATCAGAAATGCATACACAACCATGAAAGAACACTATAATGAAGTACACACACAAACTAGGAATGTAGCAGAGCATGTGTTTGGGCTTCTGAAGTCGTGGTTCCGGTGCCTCGATATATCTGGTGGACCCCTGCAGTATACTCCAGCCATGTGTGTGCACAGATATTCACAGTATGAGCTATGCTACACAATCTGATCTTCTAGAAACAGCTGCAGTAGGATCAGCAAAGGGAAGGGATACACAGTTCCCCACCAGTGCCTAGGTCACCACAGGCACAGTCACAGGAGGACTCGGAGGAGGAACCCCCTGCTGATGTCCCTGTAGGTAGATGTAGGTGTGTTTAGTATGCCCTGGCTTTGGCTCAGAAACAACGCATAGCACATTCACTGAAAATCTAGGGACCTAGGGACTAACACCTTACTCCTACCGACATACAGATATTAAAGTTGATGCCAGCCAAATTACACATCCTTTAGCTATCCATGTATTGGCTGTGTACTGCTTGCATCAGGCAGAGTCATCCCTAAACTACAGTTGTGTCAAGTGCTGCACTTGCAAGGTAAGTCCATAACCTACACAGTATTATAATGGATTGTTGTTATGTCATTATAGCTATGGACCGGTTACATTATGCAGGCAACTATACTGGGCTATTTGGACAGAAATTACATCCACATGGGAATACAGACACCCATTCCACTAACATGTCACCATTTGTATTCGGTAGCCCTCATGCAACGGAATATTCACGAAATCCTACTGCAATGGATTACTGATACTTCATTCAAGAGACATGTTGGAAAGTGAGATTAAATGATAGTCAGACTAGTGTGTGTCCTAGCAGAACATGGGCTTTTGTTCCCTTACCCCCTCAAAACAGCAGTATCCCCTTGTAACTGGCATAACAATAAATCATCTATGCTGTATGAGAATTTCACACAGTTAGTATGCCACACAGCATCAGGACAGTAACATTTAATTAGTTAACTGAGAATAGTAAAGTACATATTTATGCAGGTGATGACGTGATAAATGATTCTCTGTCTGTCAAGCAGCCTTTTTGGCTCAAAGGATTAAGGCAGATCATTCTTGTGATGGTGTTCAGGGTTCTAATCCTGTTATATCCGGATATTTGGCATGTTAAGGAGTAATAAGTATTTCTTTACAGACTATGAAACTGTGTGGGTAATACTACTATTGACCTATTTCACATATCAATTACACATTTGTGTCTGCACCGCATATCCAAGACCTATTTAAAAAGTCTTATGTAATATTGGATTAGTCAGTATCAGAATTGTAAAGGCTGAGACTTAAAACCATATCAGCATGTATATGTTGAAAATAGATCTAAGTATCATCTGCAACATGATATAATATGACAATATAATAAGCCGAAAGACACAACAACAACAAGTAACAGCCATGAATGAAAATTTGTGCTGTGATGTAATTTATACAGATTTGACAGGGCCATACACAAAACACTGATCAATAAATTAGAACAACTAGATACTGATGCACTCTTGATAAGATGGATAGCTGCATGGCTTACATATAAGACATTGCAAGTATCATACAGCAATTGGACAAGTGAAATAACTGGTTACAGTCACGGTGTCCCACAGGGCTCTGACCTAGGCCCAAACTTGTTCAGATTTATCTGTAGACCTATCCATTTCATTTGAGTTGTTCTATAGTCTGCATGCAGATGACTTGAAATTGGTTATACTGATTACATGTATTACAGATGGGGCATGTCTGCTAAATAACTTGACTAAATAGACTATTAAGCATATGAGATTTGGAAGACATAAATAGAAAGGTGAATATTACATACAGCACACAATGATATAAACTGTAGATTCATTTATGGATCTGAGTATACAGGTCAATAGAGCTTTCAGTTTTTCTAATCATATCATAATCCCGGCCTAGAGTACAGCTAGCTGTGGACTGGAGTCAGTTCATTGAACATTAAGTCTCTGAAGTAAGCAATGCACCGCCCATTTGCACGCTGCTTACCAACATGGAAACAAGCCAAAAATGCCACTGCATATGCCCATACACTTAGTTAAGCAGAGCGCAAATCTGTTGCTCCTCACACAATTTTGTTAAAATATATATATATATATATATATATATATATATATATATATATATTTTATTATTATTATTATTATTATTTATTATTATTGATTATTTATTATTTATTATTTATTATTTATTATTTATTATTATTATTTATTATTTATTATTTATTATTTATTATTATTATTATTATTTATTATTATTTATTATTTATATGTATGTGTGTAAGTCTGTATTGCCCTATCCCAGATCATGGAGAGTAAAGCTGCACTACGACACTTATAAAGTTGGATGAAGGACCAAAAGGAAGGGCTCAACACTACATAATGCATTTACAAATATGTGGAAGTGTGTAGAATAACATATATTGTAATTGGACTATTGGGATATCTGAAGTTCAGAGTTCTGGCAGTCTTCTCTCATGTCATGTGTAAATGATACCACATTTGACAGCAAACAGCAATTTCATGTGAAACCTACATAAGTATGAGTCAAACCTGTGTATTTGATGCAAACATCTGGACAGTGGTGAGTCATACCATGTCTCCTTATTACAGCATGTGGAAACCTTGAAAATGTATGGCAATGTATATGAATATGTATATAGATTGTCAAGCCATATGTTTGTATCCATTAAAAGTGCTTTAGAAGCACAAGGAATATCTAGAAAATAGTGACATATATTTTACTTAATACGTGGTATTAAAAATATTTCCACTTAGTAAGAACACTCTGGAGTTTTACTCAACCTGTCGTAACAACACTCACTTAAATATGTTTGTAAATATGGGCTGTCTATGATAAGATTGCTTCTGTAATTTTTCTTTGTGGAGCTTTTCTCCCCGGGCCTCTGCTGAAAAAGGGCCTTTTCGGCTCAGTCAGACACCCCCGGTTAACAAATGTAAAAAAATAAATAAAAATAAGATTTGAGAACCAAAGCATCCATCCATCCATCTTTAAATGGCTGTTACTAGCCCCTACTCACATAAAGTATATTATACTTAAAGTACCATATAGCTGTGTAAGAATGCCTTTGGCAAACAGTAATAGATTGTTCTGAGTGTGTTATGAAGTATATACTTGGGGTCTATGTAGGACAAGAATATGAAATAAGTCCTGTTTTTAAGTAAACTGGTGATGTATATATTTGCACTAAACTGCTTATATATGTATGTTGAACTATTATTATCCATAGAATATATATTTTATGGTTTGAATGGGGAGCGCAGAGGTATAGAGTTAAACCTTGGTTTATTATATTTGTATAAAACCGTGCCTGGATTTATGCATATAATGTGTCTGGTGCTTATATTCACATATACCTGACTGATATATGAAAGATGGAAATGCAACAGTATGATTTGATTCTGTGGGAAAAGCATAAATTTCCCTAGACTGGAACTGTTTATACATATGAATTTGTGACTTGGTGTACTTTAAACTGTCTAGTAATGTTATATATTTTATAATACCTGGTTGTCTATTATATTGAATGAAGAAAGTGGGAGGAAGTAAAATGGAGCATTTGCCGAGTGTGATGATGTCATTGCGCATGCACGAAGGCACTGCAATGACAACGAGTACATCTCTCTCATTTTTAACATTTCTAACTTTTGAAAATGGAAAACAACATAATGGGGGTAAAACATAAGTATATTTTAAGTGGATTACACTTGCTGGATAAGTTTAATAGTTGAAAATGTGATGGGAAGAAGTCGGATTTTTAAAATGGAATCTGAACACATGACATGGGTAACTTGTTTGCATTTTAAACTACAGCTTTATTTATACTGTTAGAAGTAATAGGAATATATGGAAGGTCAGACCAAGCTATGCTATTGTAATAATTTTTAAGTAACAGTACATATTTGAAGCAAAGCAGATAACATACTGCAATATGAACTTAGCAAAGCATACATAATGAATAGAGACTTTAGTATCATTGTTGTTTACATAATGATGCTTAGCATAATATATAGCATTTGATATGCTGCTGACAGAAGCAATGCTTTGAAATGTTTCTAAATATGAAATGCTTATAGATGCCTATGAATGCTTTGAATGCTTTGATTGCTGAAATAGATTTTTAATGTGATATAAAAATTGTATTTTAAAAGTAGCACTATGTAATATAGATGAAGGGACTGATGTTTTAAAAGAGGGTGTGACTACAGCAACCTGATTGACTGGGAGTGGTCATTCAGGTTAATGAGGTATACAGGAACATCTTTAAAAAACCTCTGTGTGTGTGTTTTTACATTTGTATATGGTCTGAGGAAGCCACGGATAGTGGTGAAAGTGCTTACCGAATATTAAAGTTCTTGGTTTATTTTATGTGGTCTGGAGATATACTTCGTACAACTGCTACCATATTTTCTTTGCTGTTAGATTACAAAACAGATTGCTGACTGTTAGACTACTAGCTGTAGCTGACACTTGGAAGCAGTGTGACTCTAAAGGCCTCCCAAGCTGTTCAACATAGGGCTTGTTAATGTACTCTAGGATTACTTCACCTGCAGTCATTTACAAAGCAGACTTGAGCTGTGATGCATGTGTTATGTACTGTGATCTGTAGTGTGCAACACTAATTAGGTAGGGGCTCTAATCATACTCCAGCCCACTTGGGGTGTGCTAATGTGTGTGTATGTGTGTGTGTGTGTCTCTCCAATGGGCAAGTGTGCATACCACTCTGACTTCAAAACTAGCATTGCAACCATGGTGCATGCATTAAGTACTGTGATCTGTAGTGTGTAAGCCAAGATAGGTAGGAGTTCTAATCTCACTCCAGCCAGCTGGTGCGTGTGTGTGTGTGTGTGTGTGTGTGTGTGTGTGTATGTGTGTGTGTGTGTGTGTGCTGTGCAGTGTTGGTTGTGATACTATTCTCACTACAGCCAAGATGGTGTGTGTGGATGTTAGTCAGAGCATTTTACATCAGGCTATCACATCATAGGTTCATTGGAATTTACTATGCTAATGGCCCTAGGGCCCTTAAAATCCTAGCCAAGTTGTTACCTTTATTTACATAATCAGCACCTATTGCTCCTGTCCAAGAGGGACACAGATGGAACTGCCACAGTAAAATTATGGTCACCTATCCAATGGTACAGATTGTATCTAATGAGTGCCAATGAGGTGCTGTGTTTGACATGATGTGAGTGGCCGTTCCAAATGTGTGTTAAACTCTGGTAGATAATTCTCTTCCTCGAGCAGGTTGTATTAATGTCACATACCAAATTAAGGTCTATACAGCGAGTAATCCGTATACCATGTGACCTACAGATATGTAGCATTTCCAATACAGAGGGTCAGAGATTGCCTTGTATGCAAGGCAGAGATCACTTCTGAGTAGTCTATATGACACACACTAAAGTGATAGTGATATCTGATGATCTCCATGGACAAATGCTGAAGACCTGAATTCCCCTTGTGAGGAACCTATGTGGTCTCTCCAATCACTGAAGATACTTGGAAAGGTACATACCAAAAGGGCCATTGCACTCAACTACTGGTTTGCTGAGGGATGAGTACATGGAGGTTATAATGTCTACTTTTTCTGGAGCCAATGCCCTTACATATTACATGAGCATGATAAAATGTCCTTCTTACCACAGTGGAGAGACATGGTTATCTTAGATATGTTAGCTGTCAACCTGTGTGCCCAGGTTCCCCATCCCTGAGTATGTATGTCAGGTGTTGCTATTGACATGGTACTTAGCAGGAACATCGCTGTTAACAAAAGCAATGATAATACATATATTTGCATTGCTTTTAAGGCCATGACTTTGGCAACAATCATTTGTTCAAGTAAGACTCTCATGTAGGATGTTGACATACTATGGAAATTCAATTACCACTCCCAGTTTTCAGGCATCAGCAAACCTTGTCAGCCACAGAAATATACTTTGTGTTTGTACTTTGTAGAAATAGATTCCAAACAGTAGAGGACCCATTACTAAACCCTGTGGAACACCACTAGTTACATCTATGCTATTTTCACTATCACTGAGGCAGTCAACGACCCCTCTAATGATATAAGGGTTGATGCATAGTTGGGTGCATTTGTCAATGATGGTTGAGTTGGGGATAGTGTCAAATGCTTTGGCTAAGTCCAGGTAAGCTCTATGCACAGATTTCCCCTCATCCAGGCCCATGGTGACTGTCTCAAAGACGTCCACTAGGTTTAACAGGCATGATCTCCCTTTGACAAATTCAAACTGTGTAGTGTCAACTGTGTGGAGATTACCTATATCTTTGTTGATAAGGCATGTGATGATTTGTCCCATGGCCTTGCAGATATGGCTAGTCAAGATAATAGGTATATAGTTTCTGAGGTCAGTGGATGCACCACTCTGTGCAAGGGGATAAGAGTGGCTGTTTTCCAGTCAGCTGGGAGAAAGCCAGTGGTTACACTGTGACTGAAAATAGTTCCCAATGGTGGAGCCCATGTAGGACTCAGTCTGAAATGTTATCAGGTCCCATAGATGCTGTGTTTTGTCCTTAGAGAGGCCATTTTCGACCTGCTCTTTAGAGATACAAGGTAGGGGACAGTTGGTAGGGATGTCATGGGGTGCATGAGGTGGGGACAGGGGAGGGATGGTTTCACAGAACCTGTCCACCAACAAGTTAGCTATGTTAACAGGCTCTGCATATGTGGTATCATTAACTATGGGTTCGGCTCAGATGTGGGCCTTTCCTTTTGGGTTACAGATGTAAATATAGAATGCCTTGTGGTTGTCCCTTGTGGAGGAGGCTAATTTGGACCCATACTTTGTTTTGGAGGACTTCACAACACCACTTATTTGCTAGTTTAAGCTGAGGAGGGAGTGTTTCCAGTTTAGGGAGGCTCCCCTCCCTCCTACCCTTAGACAGTAAAGGTTCTCTACTATTGTAAAGCCTGTTACTGGCAGTTGTCCACTAGGCAGGTTTGCTTCACCATGAGGAGCTTGTTGTGCTTATATCAGATACAGCCAAGTCAATGCAGCCATACAGCTGTTTGAATAAAGCACTGGTGTAGAGCTTGGCAGAGTTGCCAGTTACATCTGAGGGAGGAGGTGGAGGGAAGCTGTTATACCAGCCCATAGGAGGTTATAATCTAGACTGGTGAATGTCTTTAGTGTATTTACTGCAAGAGGGGGTCAAGTGTGATACCCACTTTGAATGAGACCAATTTGTGGTCAGATCTCACCAGAGAGCACCTCACAGTGGGGGTGCTACAGTGTTCGCCCACATTGGTAAGCACCTGATCCGGTATGTAAGCTCCCCTTGTAGGGGTGTCAACCAGCTGGTCAAGGGCATTGAAGATAATGAAGTTGAGTAACCTTTGGGCATGTGAGTTTGAGCATGAGTAATGTACTCAGTTGTTGGGTAGTAAAAGTCACACCAAACCATGGTATCCGGATGTATCTTGATAGACTCATGTAGATCTAATTAAGCAGAGTGGGGGGCCTGATGCATGGATGGGCTGCTGTAGCTGGCAATGACTTGAATAGGTGCCCCACAAACAGCCAATAGCACCTGAAGTGCATCCATGAAATCATACTGTGTAACCCATGTGGGTATGTATGTATCATTAATGAGCATTTATATACTGCCACCATTAGTTTACATGCCTTCAGTTTGAGGTCTGCATGTGTGGAAGGAGGTGTAGCCTGCTATAGCTGTGGTGCCCTCCACAACCTTAACCCAGGTGTGTGTGACTGCACAAAGTTCTGCGTGTTCCAAGGTGAGAACAGCTTCCAGTGAGTGCAGTTTCCTGCTGACACTCCTAGAGTTTAGCAGCATAAGCTTGAGGTTGTTTGCACATGGGGTTTTTACATTGGAAATTTTGTCCTTGAGACACCACCTAACAAGGGTACTATGGGGGAAGCAATACCTTTGGCCAGCAGCCAACAACCCAGGGGTGACAGATGAAGATAATTTGTGGCAAAGCGTCAAGGTCTGTTGAGCATGTCATCCCAGGCTGAGAGATAGTGGATCCCCTTAGGCTGACACCAGATGCTAAGCCTATTATTGAAGTCAATCATCTTCTGTTTGTACTGAGGCATCATCCTAGGTGAAGGTAAAATGCAACTGATTGCAAAGGGCATACCTGCCTGAGACACACAGTGTGAGATCTCAGTCATGTCTGTTGTCACACAGTCAGGAGAGGTACATCACAAGTCTTACACACCAACAGGAACTATGATGTAGTCATAACAGTACCTGTTCTTGACAGACTTGAGTGCATGTGTGATATGCTGTATCTTGGCACCTCGCAGACAGCTGACCGTGACCTTTTCCTTATCTAGCCTGGTGAGAGGGACATCAGTGTGACTCCCAATGTAATCATCTATGCCTAATATATTAAATGTTGTGTTTTGTGGCAAGGGATTGACCAGAGAGACAATTGTGCATTAGCTATTATATGTACTGTGTTCTACAGAGGTAGTATTATGTGTAGAGTGCTTGAATTTCTGTTTGTGAGGTGTCTGGTGTTCAGGTATGTTTCTGGTACAATCCTTCACATATGTAGGTATGTGTGATGTGGATTTGGGTGGAATAGCAGGTGAGGTGGGCATATTGTCACCCCATTCATTGTCATATGTACTGACAGGTGTGGGAGAGAGCATGGATTCAAGGTCGTTAATCTAGATGCATCTGTCACACATTGTGTTTGTGTGGAGCAGGAGTAGAGGTTTGGGGACGCTGTCCACATCTCTGCAACAGAAAGCAATAATGCCATTAGCAATAGATTATTGCTTGTGTATACATCACAACAGGCCATGGTTAGACAATGGCCTGACAGATGCTTACATGTAACATGGTATTACCTTTATGGTGTCATTCTAAGGTAAAACAGTACATGAGAATCTGGGATAACATGGTAGATTTAGTACGCTGCTTTGCAAGGCTTGTCGCACTTGCATGAACCATAATCCTGTTATTCCACATCTCTGCAATAGTCAGCAATAATGCCATTAGCAATAGATTATTGCTAGTGTATACATCACAACAGGCCATGGTTAGACAGTAGCCTGACAGATGCTTACATGTAACATGTTATTACCTTTATGGTGTCATTCTAAGGTAAAACAGTACCTGCAAATGTGGGATAACATGGTAGATTTAGTACGCTGCTTTGCCAGGCTTGTGGCACTTGCATGGACCATAATCCAGTTATTAGGCATGGTCGCAATAGAACACTTACAAATGTGGCAATGTCCAACTGCAGCAAACTAAGGGTCATGCTGCTAAACCTTTGGGGTTCACAACCTCAAATACACTCTCTGTAGGCACTCTTTGCAGTGAAGATGTGCAGAAAACTTGTCCAACTTTGTTGTCATTACTTTAGCCTTGCAAGTCTACAATGTATGTCAAACAACCAGACAGCAAATGTATGTTGTGTGAAATTATGTGGGAGCACAGTTTAGTGTTCCAGGAACATAAATGTACAGTATGACATACCTAGGACATTTGGGAGGGACAGAGACATTGCCCAAAGGTGGTCACCTGTCTGCAGTAGGCCTCACATGCATGTCACACAGATCACCAGCATTACACTGTTGAAGGCCAGGCTGCATGAATTGCTGTGAAATTGCCATTAACATGGATCACTGCTGCTGTGGAGCTTGATAGAGCAACATTGGACATCTATATCACCTGAGACTTAACCTTATATTAGGAGTGTGCTCCTAATCACCATCAGGTCAGTGCCCTAGTCAAATACTACGAGCCTCAAAACAAGGCATAACACATGCAAATGTCAAATGATTGGTCTGGTTGCTAATTAAGGCATCTACCTGGAAAAGGCTACAACAAACCTACAGAGCCTTACATCATGTGTGGCAAGTGTGTGGATCAACAAACAGACTGTGGCCCACTTCTTATCATTTAAATGCAGAGTATAATTACAGTAAGATAGTTGATTTATCGGGTCAAGACACAGTGGGGATCATGGAAGAGCTTGATGTCCAATATCCTAGGAAATAATTTTGATTTTGCTTTTTGCAATTATCTAGATATTTTAAAGCATTTTGGCCGGCCCCGGGTGCGAGACACCGCCGTGGCTGTATCTCCGCTCCCCCGGGGTCCGAGAGGATGGGACACCCCAAGCCGGCTTCCCCGGATGTCCCTATGCCCTCTCCCGGGGACCATGCACCCCCCCGCCAGAGGCTCCCCTCACTTTGGAACAGGATCCCAGTCCATGTTAGGCAGAGCCCCTCAATGACCCTCTTCAAGAGAAATCTTGATGAGTGGATGGGAGATCGTAGGTTTACCCCTGGGATTTCTTCTGTGTCCCTACTAGACAGAGGCACAGTAAACTAACCTTAAAAGGGCTACTTCTGTGACCTACTATACAGAGGCACAGTCAACTAATCTAAAAGGGTGGCGAAAGCCAAACACACTTTGGCTAGGCTTACAACTGCCTTAGGGCAGATAGCCTAGTATTAACCTATGAACCTATGAACCTATGAGCTTAGTGCTAATGTTTTGCTGCTCGTGAGAGACCAGGAAAAGGAGTTTTATATCCCACCACAGTGAGGCCATGTTGAGACCAGCAGTAGTAGTAGCCAGGCAGCAGCAATTCAGGTGACTCCCCTCTTTTCAGCATTCTTCATAAGGTAATTGTTCTTTTTTCAGTATGCACTGCTTGATTAGTGTGTAACTTCAGAATAACTGCCTAAATACACCATCCTTAACTTTACAGGGTATATGTATTACTTTCCCATCCAGTGTTTTGCAGTGGGTGACATTTTTCTCAGAAACCATGATGGCATTAACTCCAGTATTGAGCTGTAGACAGAACAACTAGCATCCACTGTCAAGCATTGCCCTCATAGTTGCAGAACAGATACTTGTGACATTCAGTGACATTCTCAATACAACTGTTTAATCAATAATAAATGTTCTGCTGCCGTGGATATGAGATTTCCCACTGTGACCTTTACCACCTTGGTGGATATGGGCATCCTGAAGCAATGTAGAAATCGCCCCATGTTTACTGACAGCCACTTCATTATCAAACAAACTGATATGGTATGTAAGATATATATATATATATATATATATATATATATATATATATATATATATATATATATATATATATATATATATATATATATATATATATATATATGTATATATATATATATATATATATATATATATATATATATGGGTCTATATGACTTGGTCGACAGTTCATATGATCGACTGTTCATTTGTTCGACAGTTCATTTGATCGACAAGCATTTTAGGTGGGGGCTTCGCCTCCCACACCAATGTGGGGGCTATGCCCCCACACACCCCTAACTATATATATCAACTCCAGGGTCACACAACATTGGGGAAGGGGGCAAATGCTTGTCGATCAAATGAACTGTCGACCAAATAAACAGTCGATCATATGAACTGTCGACAAGTCATATATATATATATATATATATATATATATATATATATATATATATATGGGTTCCGGACGTTTGCTCGAATGAGCAAATGACCGAAACCCAAACAGCCGGGCATATATGCGAAAGTGTTTTAAACCGTAGAAGCACTTTCACATAAGTATGCATATTGCCAAGGCTGTACTACGGTGCGGGTAAGGGAAATTTCCCTTTTCCCCACTGTAGTGCGGTCTCAGAGGGAGAATACTAAAGTAGGGGGGGTGTAGTTTTTTTTTTTTTTTTTTTTTGTAATGGGCTTTAACGAAAGTGCTTTTTTGATAAAAGTGCTTTCATTAAAGTGTGTTCGGTTATTATGGATTCGGACGTTTGCTCATTTGAGTAAACGTCCTAAATGACACTGGAGGAAAACCTCTCACATAAAAGTACTCCAGATGCCAATAAGGTAGTCAGTGGTACACATTCCGCACCCATCACACAAAATCCAAAGCAGACATGAACTGAGGCACTGACATGTAACCTATATAAATCACAAACGCCTTGTAGAGAAAATCTAGTTAACAAATACCCTCAGCAACCCATATGCACTCTGAAAACGACACACATATCAACACACAGTGCAACCTGTTATGGGGGACCAACCTATAAGCGCATAAGTCAAGTCGACACACAATCCAACATTATAGTCATTGCAGAGTTCATACAAATGAGGAGCTGTCAGTGAATCCCACACTGACACAATGTTCTCCAGGAGGGGCTGACACAGACGTACAGTTGTTGTCAGAATCATGGGCTAACACTAAATACCAAGTAATGCACAATACTATCCTTTGGGAAGTCATCAACCCCTGGTAACTATCGTATTGCCAGCACACCTTGAAAAGTTGACTGAGTAGTCAGTGACTTATGGACCGAGATAGTAATCTACCCTTTGCCTGTCATGTGTCTGTAACATTGTGGACATCATTCTATGCTGTGCAACCTATAAACAAAGGTATGGCATGTAAATCCACGGAAGCCATTGTTTCACTATAACTGGCATTCATCATATCCATCATTGGTGCAATGCCACCTTTGGTAAGTAACTAAACAGGCATATCTGACAACTGTAACATCCACAAAGGTTCCACAGTAAAGCACTACATGGTGTACGTAACATGTCTTATGCAGACCATGTAAAGGCCCTATCAGTGTAGTCTGTCTCCTACATGCTTTGGAGGGGAGGTGTATGTCTGCTATACAGGACAGTATCAGACCCCACTGTGGACCACTTGCATATCCATTAAACAACAAGCACCAGAATTACCATATATATATATATATATATATATATATATATATATATATATATATATATATGGGACATGCTGGAGAGACAGGTATATAACCCAAAGACTACACCCTATATTGAACAGGCTCCACAGCCATGTGAAGTACAGTTCTACCCTAATACAAATCAAGTGCAAGTTACACAATTGGATGGGGAACAGGACAATCATACCTGCTTGTGGACCAATGTCTACAATGGAAACAGGGAAACTGAATGGTTCAACCCCCATTCCCTAGCTTGTAGATGTTTCAGCTCCCAAAATCCTGCTTACACTTATCAGTAGTATCAGACCTTGACAGTGTTTAGGGATGCATGGCTAGGCTTAAAGCAGCCCTTGCATTCATTAGCCTGTTAAACACATATGAACCTATGAACCCCATAACCCATACTGTGTTACCTTTCTGACAACATTTTCCTTCTGTGCTGACATTCAGTTCTGTCCTCTGATGTTGATAGGCTAATTGTAGATGTGTACCCATAGGTGTGTCCTACACAATCCTGAAGGTGAAATATAAACATTTCCATGTGACACCTGTCACTGTGTGACTACACAGCCATTACAACAGCATCCATCTTAATGTACACACACTATCAGGGTATAGTCATTATAAATGGCAACATACAAATTCTGAAAATGACCAGGACAAATACCATGTCAAAAGCAACACTGGATTAAACAAATTCATATTAATGTATATAGTCACCCTGTGCATCAGACACATCATTTTATTTCCCTGCATCCATGAGAGAGATGAGAGGGATGTGGCATAGGTACCATTACTTGCAGAAGGTGCTGTGTGGGGGTGCAGGAGGCCTAGGCTGACCCAATAGGTTGGCAGGCTTGTGTATGAGTCAGGAAGGGAAGCAGGCAGAATGGACCATGGACATGTGGTGTGTGCATCTGTAGGTGACCTGAATATGACAGTGGTATATCAGTGTCTGCGTGTACACAACCAAGCTCAGAGCTAGCCTTATGTGTCTGCATGTTGGACAGCTGTAAGCCATGTATGGTAGAGCTGACAGTTCATCGTTTCCTCCCCCAAACACGTCAACTGGGTCTACCAGGAGTTGCACTGGCACCTCCATGCTCAAGGTCAGATGTTGTGCTACTACCTGAGGGTGACTGCTGTCTGCTGGGAATGAGTCCTCCACAGGACATCCCAGGACCAAAAGCCCATGGCCTGCCACATCTTGATTTGGACACCACACTCCTGTCTGGAGTGCTGGATGTACTGCCACTACAGGAGCATGATTGTGCACAGTCACATTGACTTTCAGCAGATGTAGTTGCTGACCTATGTCCTCGAGGCCAATGGTCAACTCCAACCAGACATTCTAAGACAGATAGTGTGCAATCTGTCTCAGACCAACGTCTTTCCTCTGCATCAGTGAACCAATCCAGGGTATCAGCAATATGATGGAGGCAATCACAGATGTCAGTCTGTGCTGCATGCATAAGCCTCAGCATTCATCAGGAGTTTCTTTCTGAGCATGCCTGTGCCGCCATGATGGCCCTAAACATATGCTGAGTGAACCATGATGAGACACCTACACCAGGTGGTGGAGGGACAGTAGGCCTCCTACAAGCACCCACTATCAATCTGCCTGTTTGGAACCTCACCAACTGTTTGGCTATGGTCAGTGTCAGCAGTCACTGCAGCCATAGTAGCCACACTTCCCTGTTCAATGTCCCCACCCTCCGACTGTCCAATATCTGTGGCCACAGGGGACTGGATATGCATAGGCATACTGTCTGTGTACGGTGATATTTATTTATTTATTTATTTTATTTTACATTTGTTGACTGGGATCGTCCGACTGGATGCATGTCCATTTTCAGCGGAGACCTGGGGAGAAAAGCTCCAAGGCAAATAGATACAACATAACATATTACAAAGAGAATATTTACAGTGATTACATAAGCAAACAAGATAAACAACTTCCACAGGTTAGAGTTAATCCCGAGTGAAAGTCAGGATTGAATTACACAGTAAACTGATTAACAGATTTTACACATTCTAGAAGAGAGTTAGCCAGGCTTGATACAATGACATAGCCAGTTTAGTGCCAGATGTTGTCTGAGTTTAGTTTTAAATTGACCTAGGGAGGAAAGTAAAGTAATATCAGCTGGAAGTGAGTTCCAGGATCTACCTACAGAGTCTGCAAAGAGAGTCACCGGCTGTGTTGTTAATTTTGCTAGTCTGAATTAGTAGTTTGTTAGAGGATCGAAGCGGTCTAGGATTGTTATAGGGGGTGATAAGATTTTTAAGTGCAGGAGTATTGTCCGGATTATAAAGGATTTTATAGGCCATAATCAGTTGGTTATACTCGATTAGGCTAGGTAGTTCAAGCCAACCAAGCTGATTTAGATTGATGCAATGATGTGTCCTGAAAGGCAGCCCAGTGGCAAACTTGGCAATGTGGTTGTAGCAGATTGAGAGTTTGTTAAGGACAGTCTTGTTTAAATTAGAGAGTAGAGAGGATGCATACAGAAGTGCTGAAAGAAGGTGAGAGCGAGCTATGGCAATTTTGGCTGGAGGAGTTAGGAAGGCTTTTATTCTGTAAAGTGACCCTAGTTTTTTTATTGATGGTTTTGATTGATTAGTTTCATAGTTTCATAGTTTAGTACTAGGCTATCTGCCCTGGGGCATTTGTAAGCCTAGCCATAGTGATGTGGCTTTCGCCACCCCATGAAATGGTACAAAAATGCACAGAATAGATTTAGAATACTGTGCCTGTGTCTAGTAGTGACACAATGAAGGCCCCCTTATATAATAGAATTAGTTTACTGTGCCCTTGTCTAGCAGTGATACAGATGTGATCCCTGGGGTAAACTTACGATCTCCCATCCACTCATCAAGATTTCTCTTGAAGAGAGTCAGTGAGGGGCTCTGCCTAACATGAACTGGGATCTTGTTCCAAAGCATGGGAATCCTCTGGGTTATGAATCTATCCCTCCAGCATGTCCTATTCATACTTGTGCCGAGGTTTAAGTCTTTAGCTCTCGTGGTCCTGATGGATTTGGATTTTTTGAGGTGGAGCATGTCCATCAGATCCTGATTGGACATGGCCTTGTACGTCAGGCAGAGATCACCTCTGAGCAGGCGGTATGCTACTGAATAGAGTTGGAGTTTCTTTAGTCTGGCAGAATAAGACATATGTTGGAGACCCTTGATCCTCTTGGTGAGGTACTTTTGTGGTCTCTCCAGCTGTTGCAAATGCCGGGTGAGGTACATACCAAATGGGGCATTGTACTCAATCATGGGTCTGATGAGGGAGGAGTATAGGGGCACAATGACATCCTTGGATCTGGATGTGAATCCCTTCATGATGAGGTGTGCAAGGTGGAATGTTTTTCTAACCACTTTGGCAATGTGGGTGTCAAATGAGAGGTCGCTGTCGACTTGGGTCCCTAGGTCTCTGATTACTTTTTCCGTACTCAGTGGGTTGCTGTCCATTTGATAATTTGTGGGTACTTTGTTTTTCCCAAAGGGGGTGACTATACATTTTTTGGCATTTAGTTTAAGGCTGTGACTCCGGCACCATTTGTCCATTTCTGTGAGGCCTTTTTGTAGGATGCATGTGTCCGCTGGCGTATCGACTATGGCGCCTAGTTTTTGTCAGCCACAACCCTCCCATGTTTGCTTTAACATCTGAGAAATAAATACCGAACAAGAGGGGTCCCAGGACAGATCCCTGTGGGACACCACTTGTGACTGGCTTTGAGTCTGACATTGCTCCAGTGATTTTAACTTTTTGAGTTCTGTCCTTTAGCCAGTTTGCAACCCATCTAGTGACATAATGGTTTACGTTTAAGCTGGTGAGCTTATCTATGATGCCTGAGTGGGGTATTGTGTCGAAGGCCTTAGCCAAGTCCAGGTAGGCTGTATGGACTGCTTTGCCCTTATCAATGGCTCTAGTGACTGTTTTGAAAAAGTCAACCAGGTTCAAAAGGCAGGATCTGCCCTTTACAAAGCCAAACTGGGTGGGGTCAAGTGTCTGTAGGTCCCCTATGTCTCTGTTTATGAGTTCCATAATGATTCTTTCCATAGCTTTGCAGACCAGGCTGGTTAAGCTTATGGGGCGGTAGTTCCCAGGGTCTGTAGAGGTACCCCCTTTGTGGAGTGGGACTACTGTTGCTGTACGCCACTGTTCAGGTACATATCCTGTAGTAAGGCTAAGGTTAAATAGCATTGTTATGTGCGGGTTTAGCTCCATTTGGAGTTCACGTAACACGCAACCCAGGATACCGTCAGGTCCCATTGATGCTGTGTTTTTAGCTTTGTTGAGGGCAGTTCTCACTTGGACATCTGAGATGACAGGGAGATTACATTCAGCTGGGATAAGTATTTCTTCTTTTGGGGGTGAGGGAGGGGAGAAATTTGCACTGAACCTGTCAGCCAGAATGTTGGCAATATCTGTGGGTTCAGTGTATTTTTTGTTGTTGTGAACTAACTCTGAGCATATCTGAGGGTTTCCGCCCAGGTTTCTAACATAGCTGAAGAAGGCTTTGTGGTTATCTTTAGTGTCCTTAGCGATTTTTCTCTCAAAGTTGGCCTTGGATGTTTTTATGAGAGAACGTAGTTTTCTGCTAATGTTGATCAGAGATGTCTTCCCTTTATGGGATTTTGCTCTGTCGTGCAGTAGCTTCCTTGTTTTGTTATACAATTTGTTAATGGCTGAGGTCCACCAGACAGGACGCTTGCCTTTGGTGGAGAGGGACTTGGATTTATTTGGGATTGCATGATCCATGCATTCTTGGAGATGTCCATAGAAAGCATTTGTGAAGGATTCGGCATTGTGGGATGTGGTATCCACTGGCCCAGTGGGCTTAAAGGATACCATCTCAGTCTTAAGAAGAGTGAAGTCTGCTTTTGAGAAGTTTTTCACTGTGGTCTTTTGTGCTGGGGGTGGAGGTGGGATATGTATATCCAGGGTGATTAGTTTGTGGTCAGATCTCACTAGTGAGGGGTATACCTCCAGTGTGGAGAATTTTGTCCCCATGTTTGTGATGATCAGGTCTAGTATATTATCTCCTCTAGTGGGAGAGTTGACTAGTTGTTCCAGTGCATTTGAATTTATGAATTCCAGGAAACTTTGGGCTAGGGTGTTAGGGCTAGAATAATGTATCCAATCTATGTTTGGGTAGTTGAAGTCTCCCAGTATGATGGTATTTTGTGATACATTCATATCCTCCAATGTCTTCAGGAAGGCTGAGTGGGGTTCCTGAGATTGGAAGGTTGGTCTGTAACATGCTACTAGTTGTATAGCAGTTTTGCCTATGGTTAGTTGCACCTGTATGGTCTCTGATGCTTCATGTGTTGCTACTAACCTGGAGATGTGGGTGTCCTTGATGAATATGGACACTCCCCCTCCCTTTGTGGTTCGGCTCGGGTTTTGGGGCTGAAAAGCATGATACGAGGTATAGCCTGGTAGCACTGGGGTGCTCTCAGGAGCCTTGAACCAGGTTTCAGTTACTGCACAGACGTCGATGTTCTCCATACTGAGGAGTGCATCGAGTGCCTGCATCTTGAGATTTAGACTTCTGGCACTGAGCAGCATTACCCTTAGTTTTTTTCCATTTTTGTTTTCTAAGGAGGTGGGTTTGTCTTTTGAGCCTTGCCTAAAAAGGCACTATGGGGGTGGCAAGAGCCTTGGCCAATATCCGGAAGCCCAGTGGTGACAGGGGCAAGCCGTCCCTTGCAAAGCAGCGTGGCTTGTCCAACATGTCATCCCAGGCAGACAGACATTGGATCCCCTTAGAATGACACCAGTACTTAAGCCAATTATTAAAGCTGATCATCTTGTCTTTGTATTGTGGCATCATTCTTGGTGAGGGCAAGATGCTGCTCAGGGTCAGGGTCATACCAGCCTGGGCTACATAATCAGAGAGCTCCTCTATTTCTCTTTTCATGTTGTCCAGGGAGGTACGTCTCAGGTCATTCACGCCAGCATGGACAATGACGGAGTCATATTTGTACTTGCTTTGGAGTGACCTGAGTGCGTGTGTTATGTGGCGGATCCTAGCTCCCAATAGGGAGCTCACAGTCACCCTCTCCTTGTTCAGCCTGGTAAGCGGGACATCAGTGTGTCTGACTATAGAGTCACCTATTACTAGTGTATCAGGCATGGTGTTTGGCCTTAAGGGCTGTGATTGGTTGACACACTGATTTATTGAAGTATGTGCTGCATGTGTTTTGTTTTGAGGTGGTGGATTTTTGGATGTCTGCTTTGGGAGCCTCTGTTGTTTTGGTAAGTTTTTTATTAGAGCCTCCGAGTATGTCTTTGTGTTTTATGTGTTTGGTTTGCAGTTGTGGTGGGTCTATGTGGGACTGGGTTTGTTGTGTGTGTGGTTACCATCTCCTCCTGTCTGGTCATGCCAGCCCTGAGTTGAGAGAGTTCAGCCTCCAGTTTGGCTATATAGTTGCATCTCTCACATGTATTTGTGTTTGTTGGGAGGAGGAGAGGGTTGTCTGTGTACATGAGACAATTGTAGCATTGTCTCAAGATACCCAGATTAACCAGTTGAACTGGAGAGGACACCAGCAATCTACCACTTGACATGCTAGAACAGTATAAGGGAGTGTTGTGCCTTTAAGGGAAGTGGATATTCACAGGGGTGGTAGGTGGATGTAGTGCTTACTTAGTACGAGAGTGCTTACTTAGTAGAAAGTTTTGAGAACAAGTGCTAGGCTTATAATAAAGCGAGTAGTCTGATTATACTAAGATTAGAGCTTCCTTAAGGGAAAATTTGAAGAGCAGACTTGGCGGAGCCAGAAGAAATTTAACCTTGTTTAACCAAGCCGCGCAAACGCGGATTTTAAACAGGGAACTACAAAATAGCTAGAAATGGTCCAAAACAACCAATTACTACAGCTCTTGTGCTGAGGTCGCTTCCTACAGGGACAGGTAGGCTGCTCAAGGCTCCCCACTCCCACTGGTGAGCAAAGAAACTTCCTTCTATCCAAGTAAGGTAATGGACAACACAGGAACTACACCACAGCCCAGAATACAGCAATGCCTGTAAACTGGTCTAAACTAGTCGAGGAGAGGCGGGAAAACAAGGATTATTTTTTTGTTTTCTTTGGTTTTTTGATAGAAACACACAGAAAATGCAGAAACAGTGAAAAATCAGTTACACAGTCTAGCACACTTTAGTGGGCTGCCTCAACAGTTAAATTAAACAAACAAACAAACTTTCGATCAAATGCGACTAAAAAGTAACTTTAAGTGCAGATTTTAAAATAATGCAGCAAACAGCTAAAAAAACAGTTTAAGCTTGTTAAGGGTAAGCTAGAGAAGCTATGCCAAGCAAAAACAGCAAAGATTTGGATTACATGTAGGTCAAATTTTAGATTATTATCTATAATGGCACCTAATAGTTTTGTAGTGGGGTCAGGAAGATTATTGTGCCATCATTTGCATTTATGGTAAAGGTAAAAGCAGTAGACCTATGTGTTGGTGAAAGTAACAGCATTTTAGTTTTTTTGGGATTTAGTTTCAGACAACGTTCAGAAAGCCAGTGTTCTATTGTAGTAAAGGTGTTCTGGGTAGCTGACCATAACTCTGTTGGAGATGTGGCCGAGCAATTCAGGGTAGAGTTATCAGCTTATTGGATACAGCTGACTTTTGGGATGACAGCATACAGGTCATTAATGAAGATGGAGAACAGCAGGGGGCCTAGTTTAGAGCCTTGTGGTACTCCAAGAGTGTTAGGTAGTAGGTTAGAGAGTTTCTTCTACCAAAGGTCAGCCTGCTAACTCCCATTCAGGTAAGATTTAAACCATTGAAGTGCTTTAGTATCTAGACAGAATGTTTGCAGGGTGTGGATTAAAAGTTGGTGATCAACTATGTCGAATGCCTTGGAAAGATCCAAGAAGAGGGCTGAGGATGTATAATTATTGTTATGATTATGGTTTATGGTGTTGGTAAATGCTAGTTGGGTTGAATTAGTACTGTGGTGAGGATGGAAGCCATGCTGGGTGTCTGCCATGAGGTGATTCTGGGTTAGGTGGTGCATGAGTTGTCTATGAATACATTTTTCCATAATCCTTGCAAGTGGAGAGAGTATAGCTATTGGCCTATAACTGGAGAATTCAGGAGAGCTGCCTCCTTTGTGAAGTGGGATTACGTAGGATATTTTCCAGATGGTGGGAATTTTAGCTTCTACTACGGTTTGATTAATTAGTATTGAAACCAGGTAAGCAATAGTATCAACTGCTTTTTTGAAGGTACTCGGCAGGGAGTTGATCAGCAGAGATTGTGGTGGGTTTTAATTTTTTGATCAAGGTACGGATATGTGATGTGGTGACTGGTTGGAAGGTTTCTAGGGATGGTACTTTCAGGTTCCAGGAGAGCTAGGAGGTAATTGACTAGCTAGGGCTTGAATTGTCTCAGTAAAGAATCGGTTAAAACTATCTGAAACATCCTCGGGGGGGGGTATCAATAATAGCAGAGGGGGTAGGGGTAGAAGTTTGTCCAGGATGTAGTAAATTATTCAAACCTACCCAAAACCTCTGAGGGTTATTTTGATTTACTGTCTGTAAATTACAGTAGTATTGTTTTTTGTCTTGTAAAATGGATTTTTTAGTTTTGTTCCAAGATTGCCTGTATTTAATGTGATATTGGGGATCTTTAGTAGAACATCATAAAGCCCATGCTTTGTTTCTAAGGGTAATTTTGAGTCTGGACTCTTTAAAAAGCCATGGTGCAATTTTTGCTTTTGTTCTCTTTGAACGAACAGGTGCATGCAAATCAAGGATCTCAAAGAATTTGTTGTTAAAGTATACAACTGCCTCCTCTAAGGGGAGGTGTTTTAGAATAGACCAATTACATGAGTTTAGTTCCTGTTGGAATTAGGCAGGGTCAAAGTTTTTTTTGGTTCTAACTTTTCTGAGTAAGGGTTGTTGGGGATTAATGGCTTTGTGCTTAATTATATATGTGAGAAGGTGATCGCTTAGGTCATCGGGGAGGGTACCAGAGGTGTACAATTGGGGGTGACTTTTTATGAGTACCCAGTCAAGTATGCTTTCTTTTTGGTGGGTTTACCTATCCTGGTAGGGGTGGGTACGATTTGTGTAAATGCATGCAGGTTAATATGGGTGGTTGGGGATTCTGAGGAACAGGTGCTCCAGTCTATGTTAAAATCTCCTAGTAGTAGGGTTTCTTGGGGGTAGTGACATGATAGCCAGTGCAGGGTGTTTTCAAGTGTAGCTATATTGTTGCCAATATATATATATATATATATATATATATATATATATATATATATATATATATATATATATATATATAAAACATAATGAGGATGGATGAGGGATGTCAACCTCTGTGTCAGATTTAGCCCCTGAAACCCCCACCTGTGCTTCACTTTGGCCACCATCTTCATCAGAGTTAAGAGACACTGACATCTGGTTGGGAAGGGGGACACGGACCAACCTCTCTGGTCACCTGTGACAAAAAGGGGAAAACATTATATTAATGCCTACACTATTATGCCCTGCAGTTCTGCATTGCAATGTATGGTAAGCTGTATACATTGCTGTCACTATTACAGACTTGTATAATCCCCAAACTAATATAGTAGGACATGAGGACATTATTTTCTAAACCAAATCTGTAATTATTCAGAAATAAAAGCTAATTACACAAGAATCTCATGAGGAAAACATGAATGATGTACACTGTTGACATTTTGCAAAAGTTGGACAGTTCTGGCAATCTGTAATGTTCTGACAATACTGTCAAATCAATCACTGTGGTCACATCTACAAATCATGTGTATGAGTCTAAGCTATGCACAGTCAGAAAATATCTGTACAGTTGGCAATCATGCAGACAGTACATCAATCCAGCCAGCAGGCCTACAATGACACCTGAGTGAATACTGTGAACTAAATCTACATCTCTAAGAAAACAATTTTGTGCTTACCAGCAACATGGGCACAGCCTCTTCCTATTCCTGACATACCTGGAAAATGTGAGGGAGAGGTAATGTACCCAGCAGTGCATTTGACAGTATAACAGGTCTAATACTTCAAAATATCTCTCATTTACATTAGCTGCTATGTTAACAGGTATGTGGGACACAAACTGTGCATGAGCTTAAAACTGCATCTAACCCCCTCAAAACACCTGACACCCACGTAAAACTGTGTGCACCCTGACACGCTGAATGTCACAGTATTCCAATGCTGATCCAACTAAGCAGACCTGGACGCTCCTCTTGAGTAGAAATTATTGCACCTACATCCACGATATATTGGGTGATGGATTGCTGGTAGCTGTCCTGTGTTGCAAGATTTGCAAGGAGTTCTTCAGTGGCTGACAGAGGTTGTTCTGCTGCGGGCCCACCACCAGTGACCTCCCGATCCCTGGCCACATCAGCTGCATATTTGCATGCCAAGTTGATTATGTCAGTGGCACAGTGTTGCACATGCTCATATGTGTGTTTCTGGTGACCCGCAGCATTAATGTCATGCACCAGTACATCCCACAAGGCTACACACTCTTGCCTATTTGCCCTCCCTCTGGACAGCAGTACTTGGTGGTGTTGTCTCAAGGCCTCAATAATAAGGATGTTTTCTGGCTCAGTGAAAGGTGTATGGCATCTGGCCTTCATGATATCTCCTGAAATAGAAATAAATGAGAACACATGTCAGGGTCGTGTACATGGTAGTACAGTATTTAGAGATACAGCAATAAAGGAAGACTACTTGATTACACATTTCATAATCAACAGTGTACCAAACATACAAAAGTCGTGGAAGCAGCTATGATAGTAGCAACAGTTACCCACTTGCATTTGTGACAGGACAGATACTCACTTATGATCACACAACAGACGCAGAAGTCCATTGTAATGTGCCCCATAGCGGGAACCCCCCACCCATAACATATGTATAAACAACAGTGCCACCCAAATAGCAGGGTGCTACTACAACTGATAACAAAAAAATATCCAGGAGACTTGTGTACCTAGTTAATGCAGAGCTTTTTTCCCTTGCTGTACTCTGCATCCTCTGTAGGTGTAACACAGCTGGAGATCACTGGCATGTCATCAGTGGTTACGTACCTGTTGAAGTACAAAACTTCTTTGTTGAAAGATACAGCTATATGAGCACTGTGTGAATGAGTTAACCATACAAACTAACTATCATACACAATGGTTTCCCTAGCTAGATGTTTGCCTTTTTAAGATGGTTCTCATTAACAAGTGATTTTGTCTGAATCACTCTGTGGTTCAGGAATGCTACATGAAACACACACAGCTGATTTGCAGTATAATCAGCCAATCCCATGAAACTACTCAACAATATATCAGGCCTCAATGTAGATTCCATCCCCTTTCTCACATTTTGGGTGGGAAATTACTGGGGTACAGATTATGTTGGCATAGAGAGAATGTTTGTAGCAGCTACTTGTTACATGCAGATGTGTATGCTACAGGCTGAAGCTGCTGCAGTTAGATAGGCTGCAGAATGTGCAGGGCAACAACACTTAAGAGTAACTGTGTTACCTGTGGCATTTTGGCATCTGGTATATAGCCAGAGCCTGAATGAGGGAACCCATCCTACTTTAAAGTAAGGTATGTGTTTAAGGTAAGAATGTTAGCCAAAGGTATCATTAACAGAGTAAATGGAAACATGTTTTTTTGTAACCTAGAACAAGGTAGGGGGTACATTAACCATTATGTCAACCAGTCAGATAACTTGTCAAGTCATACATTACGTCATGGTAGTCATCTGGAATGTGTATGCTGGCAACCATTGCTTCTAGCACGACCTCCATGTATGTATGTTACTTGTGCTGCTGTGGTTGTCTGTAATATCACTGGCAAATCATTGTGAGCTGCAGTCTGCTATGACTGGGCCTCATTTGAATTACTTCAAAATCCTCTGATAATTCTTGCTGATACATGACCTGACATTCAATGTACTTTATAGCGTTGTAATAAGAATAGTTTAAATGTGGCCCTATCAGTAGGCCTTTGACTGCCATTATTTGGAAGCAGGCATTGAAACTGCACTGCTTTGGGTGGATAAATAAGTGATGAGACAGTCATGCATATTAGAATTTATACAGGTGATGTACACAAACATGTATTATAAATGCTAGACATATCTGTATTTGAACCAAGGACCATGTGGAGCAAAAAGTAATGGTTTTACAGCATTTAACAGATTGAGGTCCTGAGTCACTGTTATAGCAGGTGTATTTTTAAATGTTGTAGATATAATTGCACATTTGATTGCTGTTACATACCTCACTAACATATATTAGTATGTGTACAGCTTTATAGTGATGTATTTCTCTACCAGAGACCCAGTTAAACTCCTACTTTTCCATTACTTATGTACCAGGTGTATTTTTACATGTTGTAGATATAATTGCACAATTAGCTGCTGTTAGATACCTCACTTACATCTATTTTATGTGTATGGCTTTATAGTGATGTATTTCTCTACCAGAGACCCAGTTAAACTCCTACTTTTCCATTACTTATGTACCAGGTGTATTTTTACATGTTGTAGATATAATTGCACAATTAGCTGCTGTTAGATACCTCACTTACATCTATTTTATGTGTATGGCTTTATAGTGATGTATTTCTCTACCAGAGACCCAGTTAAACTCCTACTTTTCCATTACTTATGTACCAGGTGTATTTTTACATGTTGTAGATATAATTGCACAATTAGCTACGGTTAGATACCTCACTTACATCTATTTTATGTGTATGGCTTTATAGTGATGTATTTCTCTACCAGAGACCCAGTTAAACTCCTACTTTTCCATTACTTATGTACCAGGTGTATTTTTACATGTTGTAGATATAATTGCACAATTGGCTGCTGTTAGATACCTCACTTACATCTATTTTATGTGTATGGCTTTATTGTGATGTATTTCTCTACCAGAGACCCAGTTAAACTCCTACTTTTCAATTACTTATGTACCAGGTGTATTTTTACATGTTGTAGATATAATTGCACAATTAGCTGCTGTTAGATACCTCACTTACATCTATTTTGTGTGTATGGCTTTATAGTGATGTATTTCTCTACCAGAGACCCAGTTAAACTCCTACTTTTCCATTACTTATGTACCAGGTGTATTTTTACATGTTGTAGATATAATTGCACAATTAGCTACGGTTAGATACCTCACTTACATCTATTTTATGTGTATGGCTTTATAGTGATGTATTTCTCTACCAGAGACCCAGTTAAACTCCTACTTTTCCATTACTTATGTACCAGGTGTATTTTTACATGTTGTAGATATAATTGCACAATTAGCTGCTGTTAGATACCTCACTTACATCTATTTTGTGTGTATGGCTTTATAGTGATGTATTTCTCTACCAGAGACCCAGTTAAACTCCTACTTTTCCATTACTTATGTACCAGGTGTATTTTTACATGTTGTAGATATAATTGCACAATTAGCTGCTGGTAGATACCTCACTTACATCTATTTTATGTGTATGGCTTTATAGTGATGTATTTCTCTACCAGAGACCCAGTTAAACTCCTACTTTTCCATTACTTATGTACCAGGTGTATTTTTACATGTTGTAGATATAATTGCACAATTAGCTACGGTTAGATACCTCACTTACATCTATTTTATGTGTATGGCTTTATAGTGATGTATTTCTCTGCCAGAGACCCAGTTAAACTCCTACTTTTCAATTACTTATGTACCAGGTGTATTTTTACATGTTGTAGATATAATTGCACAATTAGCTGCTGTTAGATACCTCACTTACATCTATTTTATGTGTATGGCTTTATAGTGATGTATTTCTCTACCAGAGTCCCAATTAGACTCCCATTTTTCTATTAATCTTATAGGTAATTTGCATGATGTGGCGCGATGCTCTGCATGGCTTAAACATGCTTAATGACGAGAACTTGTCAATTACTATGTTTTGCTTAAAACACCTGTGTTAATTAACAGGCCGTTTGGCTTGGCAGGTTGATACACTGTTCTGCAGATGCAATGGACCTGGGTTCAAAGTAGGGTGTAGGTGTAATTTTTGAACGCAATTACTATTTTTCCAATACACATATCAGTATATCACCATTTAGCATAGCTTAGTAATGCTACAGTTCTTTACAGAAAAGAAAAATGAAGATATAGGACAGTGGTGAAATGGGGTGCAAGCAGGGAGAAAAACATAGTGAGAGGAAGGTAGGCATGTGCAGAAAGGGTGTAGGAAAGAACCATAGCTATCCATTTCTTCTACAGCAACAACTGTGCACTTTAACTGCTTTTTAGCTGAATTTGGAATGTCACCTCCAGAGAGAGAGATGACAACAACATAAGTGCATTATCAAGCCAATTGGACCAAATTAAATGTGTCCAGTGGACATGTGTTTGAAATGGAGAGCTATGTATGGGACAATTTTTTCTTTAGGACAGGTGCCCATTTTTTTTAAGGTGATAGTGGAATGTTGGGGTAGGGATATAGGTATGTGTGGGGGAGGTAAGTTGGGAAGGTGAGGAAGCTTTTGCAGACAGACAAGACAGCAGACAGGGTTGGTGTGTGACACAAGAGGGGGGTGAACACCTTGGTTGGGGAGGGTGTTGTGTAATCCCAGTCCCATGGATGTCAGACACTGTAATAGTGCAACTCAAGTCCTCACCCATAGGACTGTCAGCACTGAACCTTCACTGCTCCTGTGGAGGCAGTGGTTGACACCAGCACCTGGAGTGAGAATGCCCCACCAGAATGGACAGTATGCTGTCTATCCAGCGTACACATGCACCATCAGTTCAGTGCAGCAGCCCATGCACCATGCCTGGCAGTTCATAGTGGGTGACAAAAGTACCCCCTCCACCTCCACTCCCAGAAGAAGGACCCCCCCCCAGCCTGTGTGGCAGAACTACCTGAAAGACCAGGTAGTGCAGGGGCAGAGAGAGCGTCCCACCAGACCATGACCCAGACATGCTGGGCTCCTGTGCCTTGACCAGGGGTGCCAAGGTAGGTGGATCACCAGTAACTGGCCTACCTTGTTGCGCTGTGGTAAATTAAATATAAACATAAAAAAAAAACATAACCAAAAAAATTTAAATAATAACATAAGAGAAAACAGTAATGAGCACTGAAAAGAAATTGAAAATGATATAATGAGGAACACAACAATAAATAATGTAAATGAAAGTTTTTTTAACAGCAAAGCAATATTAAAGTATACATAAGGCCAGCATAAGAGGTAATTACAAATAATATGGTAATATTAAATTACAATAATAAATATAATTAATAAATAAAAGAAGAGAAGGAGTAGGGTGAGTGAGAAAAGAAGAACATTAGTAACTTTATAGATAATATAACTACACAGACTGCTACTACATACTTCTAAATATGTAAGATTTCACTTGTGAGAGCAGTGATTGCTTGTATCGTATATATGATGTTGCATGTACATAACTCTCAACCTGTTAGCATGGGAAATTATGGGCCAAGCCATACAAAATGGTGGTACAAAGGCACACTAACAGGGAACATTTTTACATAGTGCGCTCATACATTAGTAGGAAGGTGTTCTGATAACAGATTTACCATTAAATCACATTCTACAAAGGCACACTAACAGGGAAAATTTTTACATAGTGTGCTCATACATTAGTAGGAAGGTGTTCTGATAACTGATTTACCATTACATCACATTCCAAGTAATGTTATATATCTGCAAATTAAAGGGCCAGACATATGGGGCAGCAGTCATTACATTCTGCAGAAATCGTGACAGTTGAGAGGTATGTTCATGTACACTAATTACACTAGACAGCTGGACATTTCTCAGTTGGTTGCATGGGATTAGAACACACAGACAGTGACTACAGGAAGACTGACCATTTTATTTAAAAAAAATAAAATTTTAGACCATCTTCTTTAAAACTTTTATTGATTCCTGTTGTGTCAAATCATGCATTTACACACTTGCATAGTTATGTCTGATGTTGGATTAGAACCCACAAGCAGTGACTATAGCAATACTGAGCACTTTCTTTGAAAAAAAAAAAGCAATTATCAAAGCACCATCTCCTTTTGCACTTTATTGGTTAATGTCGCTTTAAATCTAGCATTTACACATATGGATAGCTGTCTAGGACTTCTGTTAACTTACTCTTATACCCTGTTCATTTGTTGAGTGCAATCTACAGCATATTTCAGACAAAATGAGCAGAACACAAGCTTGACCCATAATCTGGGTATTGCACTGCATTTATTTCTGATATATGTTGGCACATTATTTAGTACTTCACATTTATCAGTTGACTGGTGTCAGATTAGAACACAAGCAGTGACTACAGGACTACTGTACATTTAATTTGAAAACCTTAAATTATCAGAGCAACATCTCCTTTTACACTTTATTGATGTACAGTATGTTGTTTCAAATCTTGGTTTACACACATGCATAGCTGTGTAGGAGTTGCATTACCTTACACATTTACCCTATGCATTTATTAACTGCAATCTACAACATATATTAGACAAAATGAGCAAGACACAAGCTTGTACCTTAATCTGGGTACTGCACTGTAGTTATGTATGACATATGTTGGCACATTATTTAGTACTTCAAATTTATCATTTGTCTGGTGTCAGATTAGAACCAACAGTGACTACATTAATACTGAACACTTTATTTGAAAAACATTAATCAAAGCAAAATCTCCTTTTAAACTTTATTGATTAATGTTGCATCAAATCTGGCATTTACACACATGAGTAGCTGTCTAGGACTTCTGTGAACTTCCCCGTATACCCTATTCATTTATTGAGTGCAACCTACAGCATATTTTAGACAATGAGCAAACCAGAACAGTGACTATTAATCTGGGTAGACCACAACATTAACTGATGGTTGGAAGCTATGCTACACAGTACTGCATGCTTACTTGCTTTAACTTGGTTTACCATTTCAGATATGCACTGACACATTAATAAAGATACAAGATATCCCAGGTATGTCATACCTGGCTGCTAAGACTGCAAAATCTGTATTTGCTTTATTGTATTATTAAGTTAAGCATTAAGTTATTGCTTTGATGATTTTCTTACTTACCACGTGCTTGTCTCATCCTGACCAAATGCCCTGCATGGGACTGGACATTGTGAGCCCTCTCTTCTGCAGCTGTAGTCATAGAAGAAAACCATTATGTATACCAGTTTTGCACAGATTCAGCTTATATATTTATAAATTTCTGGAAAAATAACTTACATATCTGTGGGGTGTGCCCATCCCTAGCCTCCTGAACCCAGGTGTCCAAAGTTCCCCTCTTCCTACTTTTCAGGTTGTCATAGTGGTGACAACACTGCTCACCAGTGTGAGGGATGCCAATAGCACTGGTTGAGTCCCTGGCCAAATGATCCTAGGCCTCAGACTTACACTCTAAGCCCTCATAGTCATCCTGCAGCAACCAGGGTCCATATCTGTCTACCAGGAGTCCAATGAAAACTCTGGACTCCTGCACTCCCCACTTTTGCACCCAAAAGTGCACTCTATCACCAACAGCAGCAGCCATACCCACAGTCAAGGTCAGGCTCCAAGGAATAATGTAAAATTCCTGCGTATTACCCTTTAAATAGGTTGCAACTTTCAAAAAAGCGCCACTTCACTTAGCATCATGCAAACTCGCACAACCGACGTTTAAGCAAAGCTTAGCAATGCGTGAACTGGAAAAGACTGTTGACCATGTTTAAGTGATGTTTAGCATCACTCAGCTTTAATAACCGTTTCTAAATGTAACAATTCTTTAATTTAAAGTCAACCAATGCTTCAGTCACCTGACACAGTTTCACAGCACTATATATAAAAAGCATTACTAATTAGGACTCAAACCTGGGACCTACTACACTGTAGATCAGAACTTAACCTATCTAGCCACTGGGAAAGTGAAGGGAACTCCAATATCTTCAGATATACTGGGAAGGTGCCTGTAAGTGTAGCGCAGCTTCACTGCTCAGGCTTGTGCATCACTATTGCTAAGCAGAGCAGGCCAGCAACAATTGAATACATCCAGTTTCTATTTTTGTCTAGAGGATGTCTACTGTTTAAGTACACCCCATGATGCCTAGCTAAGCCATGCGCCACATCACTCAAACAAGCACATGTAAATAAAAAAAATAATAATATTGAATGCATCCGGTTTCTGTTTTTAGATGTCTAGCGGATATCTAATGCTTAAGTATGCCATGCTAAACCTAGCTAAGCAATGCGCACATCTCACAAACAAGCACAATAAAGATAAAAATAAATAAATAATAACAATTATTTATTGACATTGAATGCATCCTGTTTCTATCTTTATATGTCTAGCAGATGGAGGTCTGATGTATAGCTGTGCAAAGCTAAGCATAGCTATGCAACATGCTGCACCGAGCAAACAAGCACATAATGTAAAAAGAAAAATTAAAATGCAATTTAATGAAATAAAATGTCTTGTACATCTTTCATCCAAGATGGATAGGCTGAAAGGTGTGTGGCTGTGCCATCCGTCTTACATGGATTCAATATCCCTGTTGCTGTGACCACCCTTAGACGCGCACCATAATTAATATGTATGGAGTGCTGCTAAGGAGGAACCATGGCCAGCCATGAGAATGTACCAGTTTCTTTTAACCACATCACAGACTGAAGTGACATCATCAAGTAAGTCAAGCAAAGTCTGAATTTCTTTACAAACTCAATGTAGAATGCACAACTTCACTCCTAGTAGAGAAATAGGTTCTGGAAGAATCTCCCCTATGGCTAAGTACCTCATTGTGTACCATAGCTATCTCCTTCTAGGAGTAACCTCTAAAAAGAAATTCTGCCTTCTGCATTGTGAAAGATTCTAACATAACATTGCCATCCTTACTCAGTCCGGCAAGCCTGCACAAATGACCCTTCAACACATTCTTATGAACATTCAGTTTTTTAGAAGGCTTCCTGTACAATGAACTGGTCAGACCTTAATTTATCTTATTAACATGAACACCCAAAAAGTCAATACTGGTCTGCGAATGTTGCATTGTAAAACTTAAAAAAATCAGTAGTGTTGTGTAAGTATTCTGTAAAGTCAGACTTTGCTTGATTTACTCAAATTATGTCAATTTAGTCTGTGATGTGGTTAAAAGAAACTAGCACATTCTCACCACTGATGAGAAGTTCTATGGGATTTCTCAGTGACAGACCTAGTTTTAGCTTCAAGAACAATCAATCTCTGATAAAGCTGTTATGTAACAAGCCTCTTACCAGTAAGGGACATGTAGCTTCAGATAAGAAAGGGACCTTTCCCTGTAGGTCTTGTAACGTGTAAATATATTAATAGTATTAGCAGTTATGAGAATGTTACAACTGGTCATATTTATTATTTTAACTTTTATGCAGACTGCAAGAGTACAGATCTTGT